>NC_069686.1:43331409-43473909 GCF_023699985.2 Odocoileus virginianus | reverse complement strand
GTAGATTCCTAAACTCATTTTCATTTGATGTCCCTACCACTTGAAACTCATCATGGGGCAGCTATAGCCACCAAGATAGAAACACAATTTCAACAAATCTCACAGAATTTAGGATCATCTTAAGTTGAAAACTAGAGCCTCCTGAGTATGGAAAGGCATGGTTAGGGTGAAAATTTTTAACAATGAATTTTTAGATCTCTGCCACCCTCTCAAAATATTCCCTACTGGTGAAGATGCCAAGGAGAATCTGTGCATGGAAAACTGTAAGCACAGTTGTGTAAGAAGAAATGAGGCACAGAAAGGAAAAGGAAAGAGGATAACATTGAGAATGTGTTATTTGCCACATATTTTATGTGCATTATTTTATTTTTCTACGCACAACAACTGTCAGATATAAATAGCATTATTCCCATTTTATAGAGAAGGAAAATTGAGGCCCATGAAGGTTATAAGATCCGATGACTAAATCCATTAAGTGGGAGAGTCAAGATGCAAAGCCACACTGGTCTCCCTTGAAAAATCCATGTTTTTCCACCTGCCACTTAATTAGAATTAAGATGATGATGAAGAATTTGATATGAAAATATCACCATTTGAAGCTCATTTAATTCAGCATACCATTCTAATTATACATATGGTTATATCTAACAAATTTAATCGAAGTGTGGCCAAAAATAGATAAAACAACTGAAAAAAAATGCTTATTCCACTTATCAACTGGTAATCTATAATGTGTTTCCTAATTTACCTCATTTCTCAATGTTTTCCCCAAATTGAGTCTCTTGGAAGAAAATGCAAGCAAAGGAATTTGGAAAGGGACCTTCTCGTTTAACAGAGTCCAGAAGTAAAAACATTATAATGTCCGAGATAAACGCTCCTCTATGTCCTCAAACCACAGTTCATTCATTGGAACCGGCCAATGTTCTATAAACATTTTTATTTCACTTTGTTTTTCAGCTGTATGGAAGCGTGAAGAACATTACCACATATCCCTTAGCAAATGGATGAAGACCCACGTCAATTAACACGGGATGTTCATCGTGCTCACCCCACTCCGGTTTCCCGGGTCACCAGCTATGAGACCATGTCTGCCGGGTGGCTCAGATCTGTTTCGCTGCGCAGACAGCACCCCTCTCAGGCGGCGCTAGTGTAGAGAACCCGCCTACAGTGCAGGAGACATAAAGGACGCAGGTTCGATGCCTGGGTCGGGAAGATCCCCTGGAGGAGGAAATGGCAATCCACTCAAGTATTCTTACTTGGAGAATCCCACGAACAGAGGAACCTGGCAGGCTACAGTCCATGGGGTCGCAAAGAGTTGGACACGACTGAAGCGGTTTAACACACGCATGGCAAACGCACACCTTCCATCAGTGGAGACAGTTCAGCCCAAACCTGCCATCAGCTCAAACGCAGATGATGGCAAGTTAATCATGCTGCCTTTGTAAGCAAAGAAGGGCACATCTATTTTCATAATATCATTTTATATTTCCAATATGAGCATCTCAGTAGTCTTTAATCAAGTCGTAACTTCTGAGTTTATTCCAGTCTCAGGAGCCTTAGAACTGTGCTTTGGGGTAGAAGGAGAATGACTGGGATAATATGCTGGAGGACAGGGGCGGCAGACATGCGCTGGGTACCCCCAGCTCCTTGATTCCCTCTCTTCCTACCTCCTCCTCTTCCCCAAAGATTGGGTTAGTGGCTTGGGTAACCTTCTGTTTCCCAATTTCCCTAACAATATTTTATCAGGAGCTTGATACTCATTTTACTAATTGCTAATTAACCAAGACCAATCCCTTAAGAATCCTTGACAATGTAAGTAAAAAAAAAACAAAAACCTCACTTCCTCTTCTTGTGCAAAGTGTGGGACAAATGCCTTATGCCTGACTTCAATGTTGCGCTGAAGGTTATACATAAGAAATGTGTATAACTCAGATGTCACGATGGCTCTGGCGTGCTAAGGGAACAATTAAGAGTCCCTGTTAAGAGTCCACGGCCTACTGAAAATTTCAGAACCTCTCTCTGGCATACAAAAGTGCTAACAATAGCTGAATTAAAGGTTATGTTCTATCTAACCGCAAGCTTTCAACAAATTATTGCAGAAATAAAGAACTACCAGTTAGATACAAAACTTAAATAAACAAAACAGATATTCACCTAGTTCAGTTTCTTTTCCAAGAGGATAAGGAAACATTATTAAAATGCTACCATTTTTATGGACCTATATGAAAAAATGACTTATATGCAATACACTCAAAATACCCAATCAACAGTAAACCTCAATTCACTGGTAACATAAATGATGGTCACCAGTTATGAAATAAAAATTGAGTTAAATTAGGGCTGCTTTACAATGCTATGTTAGTTTCTGCGGTACAGTAAAGTGAATCAGTGAATATGTATACATGTAGCCCCTCTTTTTGGATTTCTTTCCATTGAGTTCACCGCAGAGTATTGAGTGGAGTTCCCTCTGCTTGCAGCAGTTTCTCATTAGTTATCTGTTTTTATACTCCAATAAAATTTTTTAATTGAATTAAAGTAAACCTCTTAATCATAAAAGAAGTATTTTTGGGCAGAGCGTTGGTGATTTAGGAATTATGTCAACAAAATCACATGGAGTTGCATGATGTTGTTTAGGGTAGGAATTTGATTAAATTATATTGCTCCAAAACAGGGAGGTGGGAAAGCAGCCAACAGGGTGAACGCGTATTTTGCGAAAGACACGATTCTAAGCGTTGTACATCTATCATCTAACTGTGTCGTATTAGCAAATTCTGGGGTATGTATGACTATTTCTTTCCATTATTATTTGCAGGTTGAACTTAGAAATGTGGAGGAAATCTACTTTATCCAAAATGATTTTGTTAATCAGCTTCCAGAAGACCTCATCTACAGGTCAGTCACATGGCATGAAACCAAAGGGCTATGTTTTGGCAAAGCCCTAAGGTATTTTATAGGATGAGCAGAAAATACAACATTTGCTTTCTGCATGATACAACACATTTTTAAATCTCATTTGAATTGCAATAAAATATGCTTATGAGTATTTTATATTAACATTACCCATATTAAATGATTTTTCAAATTAAAAATGAATTACCAAATCTGATAGATACTATGACTGTCCTATTAAGAAATCAAAAAAAGCAGATATCTGAATCTCCCTCATGCCAAAAGTAAAGAAAGGACAGAGAGGACAGAGTATATATCTTCCACAAAAATTCCAGTTATCCTTTTCTTATGACTCATAAAATATTAAAATCAGATAAATAAATATGTAGTTAGTCTACCTATATAGTCTGTTTACTAGTTTGAGACACAGAAGAATGTTGGATTTAGAAACAACCCCAAAATGGAAAGCTCTCAAAATCTTGCTCTCAAGAAGCCTCCTTTATCATCAAGTTTGTTAGAAAAACTAACCCAAGTTTTTCTTTTTTGTTTAGTCATTCTTTGGAGTGCAACCCAAGGGCTAAGACTATTGTTCCACCGAATTACAAGGAATTGAACCCATGAATTACTTAAGTCAGCTTATTAAAATGGTCAAAGCTTCTTGAAATTCTTAAACAACTGTGACTGCTGGGTCAAATGGAAATCTCTTACAGAAGATTATTTAATAGCAAAGGTTTCAGTCATTTTATACTAATGGTCTTCTTTCTAACATAAAAAAAAGAAGAACCATTTCTCTAACCATGGAATCTAGCAAGCAAACACCATGAACTTGCACAGCCAGGGAGAAGATATGATGAACTCCAGCTCAGAATCATATTGAATCAGGTTCAATTCAGGACATAAAATGAAATGAAAAGCCCGAACTAATTAGATTGTAATGAGTAGTTCATATGCCTTATGTCGTTTTATCACGTGCAGTAGGTGCTGTATCCCCACAGTGAATGACTTCAAGCAAGTCATCAGCTTGTACTGTGTTCAAGAATGCTAATCAGAAGGAAAAGGGTCTTTTTATGACATGCTTGAAGAAAACAAGATTGATTGTAGCTTCTTGATCATAGCAGTGCCTGTGGAATGGCTTTATCTCTATTAAACTTCACTTGCATTTCTGGAAAGCATGGAGTGTCCTAATGAGACAGGCAGAAATAAAGGAGTTCATTAGTGGAAAATTGCTAAAGTTGAAATGTCATGTAACAAGTTGAGAGCTGATATTCTGAAGAATGATATTCAGTGTCTGGTCTGAAACTCAAATATCAGTCACAGGTTATCATTTTGGTTTTTTGGGCCTCTTTTTCCCACATCTCAACTACCATATTAGTGGTTCAGTGAGTTAACAATTCTGAGGCCCAGAAGAACTTTACTTATTTCATTAAATCTCATAAGGAAAAAAAAAATCTATGATTGTCATAGGGTTCCAAAGTGATTTTCATTGTATGGTCCCATGGCTTGAGGGAACCACATGAAACTTAGCAAAGAGAAACTTGCAAAAGTAATTTCATTTTGTGTGTGCAAATCATTTGCAAACTTGCTCTTGGTCCATACTCTACCCTTCCCCTGCTCTGCTGTGTATTTCTGGGAACTGTGTTTCCTGGTCTGCTCCACCAACTGAATTTCGGTAGATTTGGCCAAGGGGAGACACTGTCAGAATCCTGGAGGAGTCAGAGTATTTTTTTTCCTGCTCTTATTTCCACCCTTGGCAATGTCCTACCTTCTCTGTGATTCTACTGTATTGGAG
Organism: Odocoileus virginianus; assembly: GCF_023699985.2. NCBI lineage: Eukaryota > Metazoa > Chordata > Mammalia > Artiodactyla > Cervidae > Odocoileus > Odocoileus virginianus. The sequence continues at coordinate 43,469,231 of NC_069686.1, read as the reverse complement.
CAATCCCTCCTCCCTCCACGCTCACAGCTCCAATAGGAGAGTCCCCACCTGGCTTCTAGTTCCCCAGCTATGGTCCTCATCTCTGAACTCTGAAAGAAATGCCTTATCCTTGTCCTTTCAATCTTGGGGTAGTAGTAACTTCCTACTATTTCTAATTTCTAGATCACCTTACCAGCTCCTCGCTAACACTTCCATCATCTATGTAACCAACTCACTGTATCAAATTGCCTGTCTTTGAAATACTTAGAATATTTTTTGTTTTCCTGCCTGGACTATGACAGATCAAATCTTTTTATTTAGAAAATCCTTCTCAGAAATCATATTTCCTTTGAAACTATCCTCATGAGAAAATAATCAAGGGAAGAATAAAGAGGAAAGAAAATAGCTACCAAAGGAAAAGCTTTACATGAAGCTCTGTTTATGACAATTCTCCCACAGTATAGTTGTTTATTTGTGCATCTGCTGGACGGTTCTCTTAAAATGGTGACAATTCAGGGTCCTTGAACATTTGAATGTCTGCATACTTGTAACCTTCTGCAGATATTCTCTAAATAATTTGTTTACATTCTACTTAACTATCAGTTAATTTGCTGCTAAAATTATGTTTTTGTGTTCATATTCAACATTATATCTTTGATATTTTTGATGCAACACATACTAAATTTCATTTGCAGTATCTTAGTAAAATGAAATAATTGTGAAATAAATTTCAAAGTCAATAATGAAAGGGGGCTAGATTTCATGTTTTGTAAGATAGATTTTGGTTAAGAAAAGAAAGACACTCTCTTCTTTTTTTAGCCTGTCTTCTATCAGGAAAGCTTGAGCCAACAAGAGAAATCTTATTTGTGATTTAAAAAGAAGGGAGCTGGGTAAATATTTAGCCTATCCCCAATTATCCTTTCTAATACTGAATATTTACATTTCCACATAGTTGGAATTTTCTCTCAGTGATTTGGCAAGTATAAATTATCCTTGCCCTCCAGACTCCCAGGTTCTACAAGGAGAACATCAATGTTGCATTTTTAAAAGACTACAGTTTTATTATTAACAATTAATCCTGGTTTTAAACATGAATACTCTGAATTGCTGTAATTGCAGTTACTTTGCATTTACATTAAATAATATTAATGCTGGAGGCCCTTCATTGCTTGCTGATGGCAAGGTTATTATAGCCCCCAAAGTCTATTTTGAAATCCTCTTACCAAAATTCATTTAATACATCAGAAATGCCCAACAGAGGACCATTCTGGAGAATTGCCCATGGTTTTTAATAGCAAAAATACAGGCATCTCTTTTTTAATGTGGAAGGTTGGCCAACCCTCCATGCCTACCAGCAAACAGTGACTGCTCTGACTCCATCCTGGTAACAGCTTGGTCAGACCCAGCACTAGCCTTTCCCAGCTGAACTTGTGCTCTGCACCTCTCTTCATTCCAGCATATTATGAATGTCCAGATAAGTTCTTGAATTTAAACCATGCCTTGCAAAATCAACCTCAGGTGATAGACCTGATCCGCAGGGTTTTCCCTAGAGCTAGAAGGATCCAAGAAAGAGAAGAGCCACTTCCAGTGAAAGCCTCAGCCTCAAAGAAGCAAAGAGATTTAACTAGCTGTCTTGATGTCTTTCTACCGAAAAGGAATGAGTACTTTATATTGCTGCAGTTACCATCACGAAATACCACAGAGGGTGGTTTAAACAACCAAACTTTATTTTCTCACAACTCTGGGAGCTAGGAAGTCCAAGGTGAAGTTGACTGCAGGATTGGTTTTATCAGGGGCCTCTCTCCTTAGCTTGCAGATTGTCCCCTTCTTGCCATATCCTCACACTGTCCTTTATCTGCTCAGGCACACCCTTGGTCTCTCTGTGTTTCCAGTTTCCCCCCTTTAAAGGATGCCAGGTAGATTGGTTTAGTTTCCTCTTTAAAGACTCTATCTTCAAGTTCAGTCTTATTCTGAAATAATGGGGATTACAGCTTCCACATACAAATGTGAGGGTAGCAGTGTGGGGAGATGGAACACAGTCCAGCCCATAACAATGAGGCTGGAAGAATTTATCTTTCTTGACCCTATATTCTCTTTTCTGCAAACTTTCCCTCCCATAGTGGTTCACTCATCCAATATCTTTATTCTTAAAAATCCTCTACTTTGGTTCTAGCAAGACTCCTTAGAGTAGGAAAAGCTCATGTTATACTATGATTTAAACAATAATGCAGGCCCATGTATTAACTTTTTCATGTATATTTGCTTCAAAATAGGGGTTGAGTGTTAATTTAAAAAAATAAAATCATATTTGTGAAATGGCATGCACCAGCAATCCAAACTAACTGTGGCATTTTGTGTCTTTCCACGGCCTTTGAAATCACATCACATCTGGAGCCATCTCAATCCACAGCTTGTAGAGTCAGCTTCGGTCGTTGTCCTCCTACACTAACTGCCATCATTATCATTCAAGCCTACCTGACGTTTTCTGTATTACGGTGCATTTATCGAGTGCCAGTGGGATGCTACACCCAAGGAAGCCGCTAAAAGTTGATAAGTAGTGCTTGAATACAAATTTCCAACCCAGAGCTGCTAGAAATTATGTTTATGATTCAATAAATGTGGTTTTTTGACTATTGCCCAAACTGTGCCCCAGCATGACCTGAGTGGACTAATCCTGCTAGGGGTACTATTTTTGGATGTCATAAATCTAAGCTTCTGGCTATGTCTAGTCATTAAATATCCCATGAAACTTTTCATAACACTAAGGGTTTTTAATCCCCAGCTTCTGGCCAAATTCCAACTGGAATAATTATGTTCTGCTTATTGTACCTAGATTCTCAAGTGTAATTATAAGAGACTCATTGTCTTATAGTATCATCTACACCATTAATCTATAGAGTATAGTTTTTAACATGGGAGAATGCAAGTGTTATATAAATCTATAAGTTGTATTCCCAATAAAACTAAGTTCAGCCATTGCATTTCTTCAGGGTCTTTGAAACAATTTGCATGCTAAATGCAGTTGATAAGTGCTAAATTTTATGTTATCTTAAAAATGTTACGTTATGTTAGAACCCAGGAGTTCACCATAAGAGTCTCTTGTCTAACAACAGGAAAATAGACTCTGCCTGAATTTCATTATTGTTCACGTGATTGTTTGGGAATTCAGTTTCAACTCAGAAACACACAAAATGTTACAGGCAACTTGAATTCATTAGGTTCTTTTGATTGGGGGAAGTTATGAAGAATGAAAGCCTGGTCTTCCAATATACCATACCACGTGAGTGAAGTTTCCAGTTTATAGTTAGAGGGGAGAAAGAATACCAATTTTTCAAAGGTCTGGTCACCTAACATTCAACAGATAAACAAAAATTTTTCGATGAAGAGATTCTACAACCTAAAAGGCCTTAGGTGCGTCAAGAGTAACTGTGGTTCTTGCCAGAGGAGGGTCCAGTAGGCATCTAGTACCAGGGCTGAGGGATGGAATGGGGAACCCAAAACACTGGCGCCAAGTGAGGGTGGCATGGAGGACACAGAGGGCAATCACTAGCCTTCGCTAGTCTCAGCTTCACAGATTAAAAAAAAGATGCAACTTGCCCCCATAAACCAGTAACAGGAGGTGCAGTGGAGCCAGGTAAGAAGTGTTTGCTCTCATTACTGTTCAAGGGACCTGACATCTCTTGGACAATATAAACAGATGGCTAATCTTTTTCAGCTAGAGCAGAGGAAAATGTTCTTTGCAAAGCACCTAGACTTATTCTCTGATTTCATTTCCTATTTAAATGACTTCCAGAGTTTCATGTATCCAACCAGCTGCCCAGGGAAGACTTGCATCTGCATGTTGTCACCAGTTTGGAGCAGCCACTCTGTGGCTGTGATAGGGCCTCCAGGGCCTAATGTAATGGTGTCTCTTTGGAACTGTTGGTTTGGCTTTTTTAATATATATATTTACTTATTTATTTGACTGTGCCAGGCCTTAGTTATGGGATCTTTCATCTTTGTTGCAGTATGTGAAATCTTTGGGCTTCCCTGGGAGTTCAGCTGATAAAGTCCATCTGCAATGCAGGAGACCTGAGTTCAATCCCTGGGTTGGGAAGATCCCCTGAGCATGCAACCGACTCCCGTATTCTTGCCTGGAGAATCCTCATGAACAGAGGAGCCTGGTGGGCTGCAGTCCATGGGGTCACAAGAGTCACACACAACTGACTGACAAATCACACATCATGCAAATGGAATCTTCAGTTGCAGTATCTGGGGTCTAGTTCCCTGACCACAGATCAAACTTGGGCCTCCTGTATTGGGGGCATGAAATCTTAGCCACTGGGCCACCAGAGAAGCCCCTTTTTGAACTCTTACCTCAAGAATACAGAACTCATATATCCAACACATCCCTGGGCCACACGTGGAGCCCCGAGTCTCTTGTTCCATGTACAGGGACAATAGGAAACAAAAATTCTGCAGCCATGAAATTTAGTTGATTTACAAATATATTTTTCTCCTACTTAATTTTGTTTTGTTACTCTCCAAATAACATTGTGACAAGACTAAATCGAACTCCAAATGGAATAGATCTTCAAATATTGATTTCACAGATTTCCTTCTGGTCAATAGGACAGTAAATAGCATGTCTCACCAATTCAGATGTGAGAGACTTGATCCAAGCTAAGATAGTTCAGGAAAATCGAGCTACAAATCTTTAAAGAACTGGTATATATTTGGTATTTTATTGTACATTTAATTCCAAAAATTTTCATCCTTTCTCAAGAAACAAACTGGAAAACTATAAAAGTGTATTTGGTGAAAATCTAAGAGTTACATTCTCATTTAAGCTGTTTCCACTTTTTCCCCCTCTTCAAATTTTGAAGCACTTCAAGTCTTTAAAACTGTTACATACCCAGAAGGGTTGGCAGAATTAGGACTGGAATAAAATAGGATATGATTTGTAAAATCATCTTCATATATTTGAATAAGGTATGCTTCTCCCTCTCAAACTTATTCTGTAAAATGGCTCTTATAGCAGTTGTTAACACCATAGTGTGAATATGAGGCAATGTGCTATCTCTCCCAGTAATATTTGCATTTTGGATCTCATTTCTAATTGTGGAATGAAATAATCTGTTCCAGATAAAAGAATTTTCAGTGTAAGCCCAGAAATTATTTTTGAGCTCTACTTGATCACCTTTTTTTGGTAGCTTGAAGGGAAGACTCTCAGAAAGTAGTTTTTCTTGAGAGAATATTCTCTTCCTGCCAATTTTGCTTTACAAAACTACATTGTTTTACATTATGCATGTTAATCAATGCACTTGGAGACTGCAGGGAGCTGGAAGGACTTAGAACTGGAAGGACTTTAAAGTTTATCTAATCCAATCCCCTCATCCAGAGATTTTAAAATAATAAATCTACAGCTGTCTTTAGACTAGTCTTTGATGCAAACAACTCCCTGTTTCATCATGGTCTTCCTCCAGATGAATGTCCATCGACGATATGATTAATAGCTGTCTCTGGTGTATCTGTCTTTGTATCTAGACCCATCCATTTGTACAGCCCAGAGACGTGGCCCATGAGGTGATGCTACAGAGCCACCCACATGAACTGTGTGCTACAAGCTGGTTTCTCCTGGAGAGTGAAAGGGAAGATGCTCAGTCGTGTCCAACTCACAGCGACCCCATGGACTGCAGCCTACCAGGCTCCTCTGGCCATGGGACTTTCCAGGCAAGATCTGGAGCGGGTTGCCGTTGCTTTCTCCTGGAAGGTAATAGATTTAAGCAATGCATGATCTCGAATCTCATCTCCTTACTGGCCAATAGTAAACACATGTGTAACAGCAGTCTGGAGTCAAAGATGAAAAAGTGACCCTTGAAAGAGAGAAGTTGACAAGCCACATGGGAAAAAACCCTGGGTCTGAGCTTCATTGACACAGCCTTCTAACCAAGGGGCTCACCAACCACAGATATGTATCAATAGGCACACACACATCTTACGATGAAATCACTTACCATCATTGGCCCACTTTTCAGCAAATGAATGTTAACACATTATCAAGTTTCCAAACAATTATTCAAATCATTAGAACGTGCTGGTCCTCCCTTCCTCTGTTACTAAAGAGTGTGTGGAGCTGTTGACTGGTGATGTGAGTGTGCCACCTAAGGAGTGGGGTGGAATTTATTCTTATTATTAATAACAGACTTCACGTAGGCCCTGGCATGATCTGCAAGGTTTAACACTCCAAAGCTAGAGATCACAAGCTACCCATGACATGATGGAATTTGTTTTTTAATGAGTGTATTTCATCTTAACTCATGTTGTCATGTGGAGCAATGACTTCACCTAAATGTAGTTAAGCCATAAAAGGTGCCATATTCTCCTACTAAAATATTATTAGCATTTTACTAGGCTCCTGTATCCTATAATAAGAGGCAAAGAAAGAATCCAGATTTCTACAGTTCTTTTTTTCCAGGATAGAAATGAACTTAGCATGCCTTCAAGAAAAGACTATAATCGTATGATTATATAACAAAGGTAATTTTGTTCAGGATTTTAAATGAAGAAATTCAGAAAATAAAATGCAAACAATATAGAAATGTCTGTGTCTTGAAGAACTTAAAATTGATCTACTTTATTTTACATATATCTTGAGGAAGTACATCTCCAACTCTTAGGATACTGAGTCCCAATTGTGTCACTGTTTTCAATTAACATGCATTTGCCCAAGAGGGGCATGTGAAGCAACATAGCTCCAATATAGAAGGCAGATGCTCGTAGTTTGCCAGAAGCCCACAGCCATCTCCGGACGTCTGTTCCAAAGCAGCTATGAACAGGGCACTGTGTCATTTGAAAGGTGTTGGCCTGCTCTGCTACCTTCAGTAAGATCCAAGCCTGCAGAACAGTGACCCAGATCTTCACGGCAATGAATCTTTCCCAAGGGAGTGAGTGAGTGTGAGTTGCTCAGTTGTGTCTTTGCGACCCCCTGGACTTGTAGCCCATCAGGCTCCTCTGTTTATGGAATTCTCCAGGCAAAAATACTGGAAAGGGTAGCCATTCCCTTCTCCAGGGGATCTTCCTGACCCAGGGATCGAATCCAGGTCTCCTGCCTTGCAGGCAAACCCTTTACAGTCTGAGCCACAGGGAAGTTGCCAACTGACCAACCATTCTGGAGGATAATTCCTGTGTTCTGGATCCACTGTGCTCTAGGTCACCTGTAACAGCAGGAATCATACTGAATTCCCTGCTACCAGATTGTCTAGAACACAATCTTACACGTACTCGGTGCTTTTAATTATTTTTTCAAATTGATTTCTTTTTGGCTGCACTGGGTCTGCATTGCTGGGCACGTGCTTTCTTCAGCTGTGGTGAGCGGGGCTGCTCTTGGTCGTGGTGCTTGGGCTTCTCATTGCAGTGGCTTCTCTTTGTGGAGCAGGGGCTCTAGAGCACAGGCTTGGGAGTTGTGGTGCATGGTCTTGGTTGGCCCTCGGCATGTGGAATTTTCTGGGACCAGGGATCAAACCTGTGTTCCCTGCATAGCAGGCAGATTCTTAACCACTGGACCACTCAGGAAGTCATGCAGTAAGTGCTTCATAAATTTGCTTATTTAAGAAGAGTGCATGTTTGACAACTCAGTTGACATTCTCACCATCTTCATTCACTTTTATTCCAAAGGCACCAAGAGCCCAGCAGGAGCTGATCTCTTGCTACTTAATCAATTTCCTGAGCGCAGAAATTGAGGGAGTCACACAGGAAGCTTAGAAACAAGATGCAGCTCTTCAAGGGCTGGCATGCGCACTTGAGGCTTCCCTGGAGGCTCGGCGGCAAAGAACCCACCTGCCAACACAAGAAGCTCAGGCTTGATCCCTGGCTTGGAAAGACCACCTGGAGGAGGAAATGGCAACCCACTTCAGCGTTCTTACCTAAGAAATCCCTCGGACAAAGGAGCCTGGCAGGCAACAGTTCATGGGCTTGCAAAAGAGTTGAACCTGACTTAGCGACTAAACATACGCACATATGCTAAATCTAGTTAGTGGTTAATTCAGTCCATCCTCCATATAAACTGGGAGAAAGAGAAATTCTAAAGGTAGAAAAAGCTGGGACAGAGAAACTGAACAGCACTGGAGGTCTCTTGAATTCATTTGTGTCAAAGCAGCTTCATTATTTATATCTATTTGATATAAGATTATCTCCAGAACCAAAAGGAGTGACTCTTGGAAGAAGCAGAACAATACTACCATGCCTTGATTCAGATAACTAAAATCTGACCCCCCTATGCAGAATATGTTGGTTAGTTAGTTTGTCATGCCCAATTTTAGCTGAAATTGTCCTGATCATAGTCCCTGCATGGGAAATAGCCTTAGGCTATTTTGCGCATAAGAATATTTACTGATACAACCAGTAACGGAAACCATTAGCCAAGAAGAGCCAATCAATTTCTTTCCCCTATATTTTTTCAAGGAAGTGCATTCAAAGTGTGGTGGTTATTAGACCTGAAGGATAATGAGTGGGGTGAGGATCAGTGACCATGTTGGATCATGCCCGGAATAGCTAAGCTGAGAAACCCTCTCAAGTAAGAGCCTGCCCTACTTCAAATAAAGGTTTCAATGAAATCAAAATGCCTTGATGAGAAAAATCACTCTCTATAGCTTCCAGTGTTCAATCCCAGAACTACCCAAACTTTTAAAGAAGAAATTCTTTCAGGCTAATGAAAGGATAAAGGCATTGCAGATGGAAAGAGGACAAGTTCTGAAATCCAGACAAATTAAATATAAAAATATTAAAAAATTAAATTTATTTAGTGTTTTCCTTAAGTGAAAGTTGCTCAGTCATGTCTGACTTTTGTGACCCCATAGACTATACAGTCCATGGAATTCCCCAGGCCAGAATACTGGAGTGGGTAGCCTTTACCTTCTCCAGGGGATCTTCCCAACCCAGGGATTGAACCCAGGTCTCCCACATTGCAGGCGGATTCTTTACCAGCTGAGCCACAAGGGAAACCCTTCAATGAAGGCAAAAATGGACATTATGTGATGACCATAGTGTATGCCAGCAATAGTGATAGCACCAAAGAGAATTAATATCTAATTGTGCAAAAGTTATTTGGGTGTTTAAGTTGCATAAAGACTGTTAGTACACTTCATTCTGCACTATGGTTTACTGAGCAAAAGCGACAACTTCAGTGCCAATATGCTAGCCAAGAAGAATTGGAATAGAAGCTCAAGCAGACCCCTCTGGCTAAATTGGAGATACTTACAACATCACCGAAATGATGTGCACGTGATTTTGCAGAAGTAACACCAGCACCAAGCACTTACAAATGGGCTAAATTCTCCAAAACTTCTACACAGGGAAAATGTTTAAGGATCAAAATAGAAAATGATGCTTTAAACTAAAAGCAGCCTTGCAAGTAATTACATGCCCACTTGCTCAGGGTGATAAATTACACTTGCCTATGCTTTTTATACTTTTTCTATGACTTATGAGAAGATCACAGGTAATTTTTTTCTTTCCATTGATACTAGCAAAGTTGCAACCAGGCTGTCCATGTCTGTCTGGAATAAAACAACTTTGATTGGAGACAAAACAGGTGGTGAGAGAATGTAGCAGCTAAGATGTTAGACTGAAAAATAAAGAGGGAGTTGGGGTGGGTGGAGAAGAGAATCACTGAAGACCAGTTCATAGCACTGAGAGGACAGCTGTGCGAAATAAAACTCAACTGTGATCAAAATTGCAATTGACAACCTGAAGACAAATGGAGGGCCAGGAGACAGACAGACAGTTGAGAAAGCTTGGCACCCACAAGTTTAGCCAGAGCACTATGCAAAGAAAATAGAATGCAGATGGGGAGAAAAGCAGCAGAGATGTGGTAAGAGTAGGGATTGCAAACATCTAGTCCGTCAGGTGAACTTAAAGTCATTGTGCTGGGTAGGAGGCTGTGTCTGCTGGGCTCACAACCAGTCTTCAGGGAATCAAAGAGGGTTCCCACAATCCTCAACATGAACATGACTTTCTCCCACAGTCACACAGCCCATACCAGTGACCTTCTCTTCACTACCTTCCCAGGTGAATGGTAGTCTTACCCAGTCATCCCAGTCCAGAGGTCTTTGGTGGCCTATGTTCTTTCATAGTGACCATGGATGATACTCTTAACCTCCCAAACAAAGGATCATTTTTGACAGCTTACCCAAATATGCATTCTGTTGCTATTTCTCTCACAGTTCACAAGTATTTTTGGAGGAAATAGTCTCTCCATTGCTAGGACCACTACCTTAGTCCATGCCCTGATTTTGTCTAGCCCTGGACAGGCAAAGTCAGACCTACTGTGTATCTTTTTCTAATGTAAATTTATTCCAATGACTTCACAAGAGTGCTCTTTTTTCTCCTTTTAGAATCTTAAAATTTTAAAAGTTATTAAATTTTAGAAAGTTATTCCTAGCAGATAGCTAGTACAACTTCCTTCTCCTATAGGAAATCTTCATCAGTCAGACTCAATCGTATTGTCCATTGTGGAGAGGTCTTACTAGAATGGTCTTTATAATACTGATTCCCAAATAGTTCTGTTTGTTTGTGGTGGGGGCATCCCAGGGGATACTGGGCTAGAATGTTATTCATCAGAGGAAGGGCCAGGATACAGCAAGGCCAGGAGAGACCCCCAGCACAGTGGCTAAAACCTTGGCAAATCAGGCCGGTTCTAATTTCTGGGTCAGCCACTTTCTAGGTGATGGGACCTTGGACCAACTTCTTAATCTCTCTAAACGTATTTCCTCATCTGCCAAATGCGGGTAATGGTTCCCTTGTGATTAGTCTAAGAAAGTAAGGGATTAGTGAAAGAACTCAATAAGATAAAGTATATATAGTACTATTATATTGCCAGGCCTTGAAGTGTGTTCAAACATGCTCAATGCAGTTGAAATAAATGAAAGGACGGACTCAGGTGAGGGTGAATAATGGAAACTCATGTGACCTCCAACCATGAGAGCTTATAACTTTCCCTTGTACTATCTGTCAGTCATCTTCAAGGGAGAGTAGGTAAGGCAATGAATGAAAAAGATTCATGATTGGTGGACGCAGAGGAAGAAGTTAAACTGTTTTGGGAAGGCAGCCAGATGTGTGACTGACCAACAGGCAGAGAAGGAAAAGGGAGGGGCCATTTGACTGGAGACTAAGGGGACGTTCACAATTCGAGGGGCTGGAGGCCTGTGTAGGTGTGAGTCTCCAGTTCAAAAGAGATCATGTATAGCCCAAGCTTGGAAGATGTGGTCAGGAAAAAGGAAACACAAAGGGTGAAAAATTGAAAGGGGTCATAGAGAAAAGCTTAAAGAACTGAATGCATGAAAAGAGAGAAAGAAGATGCAAAGAAAATTTCTGGAATAATAGAATTTTTTTTAAAAAATCTGTTTTTCTGGATAATTTTATTGTAGGATGTTTTATACTTTTTAAATATTTTACAACCTGTAATGTATTATTAGTTAAATCAAAATATTGACTTAAGATAAAGTAGTAATAAAACAGGCTTCCCAGGTGGTGCTTGTGGTAAAAAAAAAAAAAAAAAAAAACCCTCCTGCCAATTTGCAGGAGACATAAAAACTTGGGTTTGATTCCTGGGTCAGGAAGATCTCCTGGAGGAGGGCATGGCAACCTGCTCCAGTACTCTTGCCTGGAGAATCCCTTGGACAGAGGAGCCTGGTAGGCTACAGTCCATGGGGTGGCAAAGAGTCGGATATGACTGAAGCGACTGAGTACACACATACGCAGTAATGAAACTCCAATAGAGGCATTAGAAAGGAAGTGGTTCAGTGGATGGCTTGACCCCCGAGTCCCTCTCTTGAAGAGGGGGGAGAGTTAAGTTCCCTGGAGATACAGAGACCAAGGGCCCCTACCCTGTACTGTGCCTTCTTCATAAATTTGAAGAGGCATTCACAAGTATTTTTAGTGCTGGTGATAGGATAGCCATGTAAATAAGGCTGGTGATAAATCACCATTTAGATTCATTAGCAAATACCTCAATTATCATAACTTACAGAGTACTTACTCAAGTGCCAGGCACCACTCAATGCTATTTTATATCATCTCCACTAGAAGACCATAGGAGAAAGGGACTCCGATTTTGCACATTTTACAGATGAACCAAAGCACAGAGATGTAACGCCACTTGCCTGAAGTCACTGAGCCAGGGGGTGGCAGAGCCAAGATTGACTTCTCAGCACATGCATTGAACTGTCAGATTATAGAGAAATTGCAAAATAGAAACAAACTCTCAGCAAAAGCATTTTATGTGTTTCATCCAAAGGAAAATGGACGAATCATGATTTTTCTCTCTTGATATTTCACTTTGTGCAACTCTACAGCCCATTTTTCTTTGAATAACTTTTGATCTTGTGGGCTTAGCATCTTCTTCAGAAGAGTGCATTTGGAGGTCCAAGGTGGAAAAATTAAAATAAAATAGTAGCTTCAAAACTTCGAACAACCTTGTCCAAAATCTTAGTCTTTTGTGATAGTGAATTTTGAAAAACTTAACAATGAAGTCCTGAAAATGCAATTGTAGCTTGGTAACACTATTAAATATGTATACTGTGGTCTTTTTTGACAATTGTATTAATCCCTTTACAATGCCTTCAGAAGTTCCATCACAGAAGCATGGATGCTGTTTTGATCTATTTATTACTCTTAAGTGTTCAGAGAACTGTCCCTATTTTCTAATTAACACTTTTAAAGATAAAAAGCCAAGTATTAAATCAATCTGAATGATGGTCGTTTGTGAATCCCACAAGATAAGGCAATTTGCATGTTCACTTTGTACTTACAAACTAAATCTGCACATCTCCACAGCAGCCCCTTATAATGTAAACCTTTTGTGAGTATTTGTAACTTGAAAGAAAGTTTGGCCTACTACAGAAGCAGTGCCAATTATCTAAAGGGCTTCGTTACCGAACGTGATTAAGATACAAAGATATTGGGTTGTTATTTCATATTGTTTTCTGTGGAGTTTGAGGAAAAGACTTTTAAAACATCCAGGATTATAGATTATTACCTTTTTATGGGAAACTAAAACAACTCATTTCCCCAACAGTTAACTGCTCTCAAAAGTAACCAGTTGCCACTCACTTGGAGTAAAATTCCTTTGATACGAATTAAATTGCTTGCTGATGAAATGCACCTTTCAGCGACCTGTTTGAGTTTCAGCTGATGCTGTCACATCGTTCGTGATGTGAATTCCAGCATTAGTGCTAAATCACAGTGGTGATTTATTATTGGATTTTCAGTTCTGATGAGTCAGCACTGTTAGATGTTGACCAAATTAGACTTGCAAGAACAATGGCACTACTCTCATTAAATAGCAGTCTTTGGTGCCGATGTGGTCTATTATTTCCACGTGGTTATGGTGTGGTGTGTTCACACGTGGTGTACTCACAGATAGGGTTCCTCTGCTTTTGCAGGATTGGTCTTCATTGAGCTTTACATGCTCAATCAACTTTGAAACCATGTGTAAAAGCCCCAGCCTTCAAAATGCAAAAGAAGAATCCTTTATCTTTTCTAAACTGTTCAACCTGTGCTTTCTCTTTGCCAAATAATTCAAGAAACCAGAGAGATCATGTTGGCTAATGAAAATGGTATCAGATTTTTCTACATTGGTCAACCTCTCTCGAACAGCTGTGTAAAAGATAAGATACGGAAAATACTATTGGGGCTCAACTGGTAAAGAATCTGCCTGCATTGCAGGAGACCTGGGTTTGATCCCTGGGTTGGGAAGATCCACTGGAGAAGAGAAAGACTACTCACACCAGTATTTTGGCCTGGAGAATTCCATGGGCTGTCTAGTCCATGGGGTCACAAAGAGTCGGATGTGACTGAACAACTTTCACTTTCACTATTCCAAGACTATGAGAATGTGATGCTGACTTTTCCTGGGAAAAAGCAGGAACACATTATTCAACACATTATTGACTGTCCACTTTGTGTCAGGGATTATCCTGTTGTGGGTACTATAGATAAAAATGTAAACATCAAATCATGGTCTTCATGGGGTTTACGTTCTAGAAAATAAGACAGGCATAAAACAAATAACTCAATAAATATTTAAAATAATATCAGCTCACGATTTCTATAGGTGCTTTATATGGCCAGTTAAATTCAAATGCTTTAAATCTCAGCAAAAAATGAGGGAAATAAGGCTTACTTATCTCTAGAGCAATATTGAGTTTAATAAAATAAAGCTTTTAATAGGACATCTTTAATACAGCAACTGCTTATTAGGAGCCCATGCACAGATTTCATATTTTAGGTTCAGTTATAAATTCTACTTCATCACCATAGCACTTTCCAGCACTTCATACTCAGTCTGAACTGAAACGATCATTGCTGACTATTCTGAGCACATTTAGTTGTCACCCAGCCCATAGAGAAAGCAACTAACAATCTTTTTGAGGCTTCATCTATCACTATTATTAGCTGATTAACAAGAGTCTACTTTTTTCTTTATTATCTTATGATTATAAATATGAACAAAGAAAATATAGTCATAACTGAAATCCTAATGCAACGGATCTCAGTGTTTCACTTTTGTTCCCCCTAAAAAACACTCGGTGAATGATATTCACAAGTGGGACACCATTACACAGACCTTTAAGGATTTATGTGATCCCTGGGATGTTAGTATACCTCCACTTTCTCCTTATTCACTCAAGAATGCAGATGGGAATATCAGTGAGTGAGGATGGAATTCTTACAGGAATAACTTTAATTCCTCCATCTGAATTTATTTTTAAGTAAATCCATTGATGACAATTATTAATCACAAATTACTTGTGAACCAGTTCCCAAAGAATCACAAATGTGCATGCCACAACAGTGCACTTAAAACCACTGACCCAGCTAGATTGAATTCTTCTAAAGTTATTCATACATAATCATATGTGATCTGAATTTTTAGAAATTCATTATGTAGCTAAATACCAATACCCAAAGCCAACCGGTGCCATAATTTAAGCACTTAATTTGCCTTATTACTCTCATTTTCTCCTACTTGGCTTCCTTTCTCTCTTCTGTATGAAAGATTTGACTGTGGAAGAGGGCAGGGTAGCTGCTTAGCTCCCCTGACAGCAGGTACTTCCCTTTCCGGCAGTCGCCGTGTCTTTCAGCCCACCACTGACAAGATGTTGATATGTGGAAGCAGTACCTCAGGTCGACTGTTCCTGCAGCCAGGCTGTTAGTAGTCAGTCCCATGGAAAGCTTAGAGGTCCCTGCCAGGTCCTCTGGTCCACAGATGTCTCAGGAGCCCGCCCTTTTAGTTTGTTGCGGTGGGATTTGCAAATGATCAGCCAGTGCACCAGAGTTGTAACCGACCTTAAGGTGGACTTCCACGAAAGGTAGGAAACCCGTTGGCTTCAGAAAAAAAAATTTTTTTAAGTTTGATACACTCAAAAATATTTAGAAAGAATTCCTTCCATTATGATTCAGGTGGGAACATTTTGTTCTTTCTGTGAATGAATACTTTGTTTATTTTGGGGTGAATGTGGTTTTACATACCCTAAGTTTAACTAGAAATCCTTCTGCAAACTGAAAGCACACTTTCCTTCTCATTAAATTTCATTTTTACCAAAAGAAAGATCTAAGTATAACTGGAACAGGATCCAAGCAGAGCACGAAACCAGAACTACAGGATTGCCTTGTAAACAGTACAACCGGAGAACACTTGGGAAGGTCTGTCTCTCCATTCTGACTTGATACGTAATTGCTGTGTGAAGTCGAATCTATACATCAGGTTGGTTGCTTAAACGCAAATAGCATGACTGTGTAGCCTTGGAGGAGTTCTTTTAATTATTGAGAGATGGGAGCGTTCAATAGAAAATGAAATCATGAGATATGATTTCTGTAACGTGACTGCTCTTTGATAGGCAGCTTTGTTGAAGCTTTATTTTTCCACATTTTAATGAATATGTGAAAACTTTCTAGAACTGGACGTCTTCAGAAAAGTCTTGACCTGAAGGCCAGTTTTAAAAATTCAACAAGGGCAGGGACAGTATAAGAAAAGAAAAAAAGAGAAATAAAGGAAGAGAAGAGAAAATAAGACAGAATGCAGGGAAGCAAAAACTGAACAAGAAAAGAAGCAGGGGAGGAAGGGAGAAAGAGTAGAGAGAATTGGAGAAAATATAGAAGTTAGGGAAATTGACTTCAGTTGCTTAAATGCAGTGAAGTTTCAGAGTGGATCAGCAAAATGTCAGAAAGCTCAGGTGTTTGTGAAATTGTGATACCTTCGGAAAATTCACACTGTTAAATGAGCCTCAAATTCTCACTTCTACCTGCATGATAAAGAAATACACTTTTGGTCTGCCAGACTACAATCAAAAAGATGCCATAATAAGGGCATGGCATGGAAGTCTTATAAGAGCCTCTGTCTTGTATGTCTCTTCTATTGAATCATAGAATTTGGACTTTTACATTTATCTGCTATTAATAGGGCAGATTGGTTGTATGTTTTGATTGAATAATTTTAAAAACATGCCACTATTTATGAGGAAATTATTTTTAAAACACTATAGAGATTCAGTGTTTATTTTTTCTTAGAGAAGTTTCAAGGTTAAATATTCAAATCCTGTTCATGATCCTAGAGATTGGAAGTCGGCAGAAGGCTGAGATAATGATGCAGAACCAGAAAAAGGGAACCCATTTACATGAAGGCTACGATACAGGTCTTAGGACAGCCTAGGAGGCTGCAGAAGAAGACATAAAATTAAAGAAGATATTTGATATCCTTTTACCATGCAGACATAAAACGACAGACTTAACAGCCATGTTTCAGATTAACTGTATTACGGGGGCATTTGCTTCATGAAACTACTATTTACAAAAAGACACGCCATATCTGAATGTCTGGAAGAGAAAATCATCCTATTAATTAGAAACTTACTTTATACTGAAAATCTTTGGTTCCACTTTAAATGTTTTTGTTAATGGAGAAAACATTAGAGAAAACTTTTCCATCTCATATTAGTTTGTACTCACCACATGGTTAGAAATTAAGATTTCTAAGATCTTTGCCTAACACATATACTTTTTCTTTTCCCACAAGTATAAATTATTTATTCTTTTGGATCTGCATTCGTCAGTCTTGAAATGGAGAAAATATAGAAATTGTAAGTATTATGGATTTGCTTGTCTGCATTCTATTATAAAGCAATCCTTGCCCACATTGAAAGATGTATTTAAAGAGAATTTAAATATAAACAGATTCATATGCATGTGCATACAGAAAGGAAGAAAGGAAAAAGGAGGAAATGTTATGAGATTTCCTTTCTAATTTTTTTTCCACAAAGCACCCCTTCTTACATGACTAGCGTTTGGAGTGTTCTTTCTTAAATGGATATTTGTTGTCTCTTATCAGTGTAGTACACTAAGGGCAAATGATGCTGCCTTTATAATATTTGTGAATTTTTTCCCTGGGGTTTGTTCCTGCTTAACTATGAAGTTTCTTTAGTGGCAATCTGTTGGTTGCTCACACTGTCCAAAAGTAGTTAAGTCCAGATGTTGGAAGGAAGCAGAAATTTAGGATCAAGGTGGATGCTGTTAGACCAGGGGCCCCCCGACCAGGCTTCAGGGTTGGGAAGGAGGGCAAAAAGGAAGGGGTGCTTTCCTTCTTTTGATCTGGTGTGTTCATACGTTTCTACACAGTGTATTCACTTCTAACATTTCAAGGCATGTGTAAATCCTCTGAGGGCTAAGTAATATGATTACTCTTTTGTGACACATTATTGTTATTCACCTATGCAAGTTTTGACAAAAATCCCCCATTACTCCTTCATTAATTAATGGCAAACTGAGGGTTAGTTCTGCATCAGCACTTCAATTTCTTCATTAAAAAAATGGTCTCCTTTCTCTTTAGTTTGTGAGCACCCAGGCCAATATCAAGCCGTGTCTTATTATACAAAGTCATCTGGCTTGGGCTGCTTACTCTGAATACCATTTCGGTCTGTGCAGCTCAGACTACAGGCATTGTTTCCTTGTGTCGCTATAAATGGCAGAACAAGGTAACTGAATATGTCAATCTCCTGGTTCTACCTCTTTGCCAAATCTGCTCTGAGACTTAGCCAAACACCCTCACCAGCTTGTAGAATACGCGCCCTTGCTAAGCAAAGTCCTACTGTCCCTTTCAGTCTCACTCTTTTAAACCAATACACAAATCACAGCTGGCTGGAGGACGTGGTAAGCATTTCACTTTGCATGTCAAAGATCGCTGAGTTCTGTGAAGGGCATCAGGACCCTGGCATTCCAAGAACTTCCCTGTGGAGGGTTACAAAAGTATGGCTACAGTCAGCGCTGTGTCCTAATCCTGAGCATAAGCATCACATCTCGGGAGCAGGTGCTGGGACCAAAGACCGAAACTGGCTATAAACTCTATCAGGCTTTTTCATGAGATATTAATAATTTTAGGCAGGATGGAGGAAAATGTTGAGATTCACTGAACTGACAAATGTCAAAGAAGTGGGGAAAGTAACTGAGTGGTTTACCCGTGGATCTGTCTTCAATGGAGTTATAGATCAGATGGTGACATGATCGTTTTTAGCACAGCCCTTGTCCTCTGCTCAGATGCACCAAATGAAGTGCCCATTTGCTGACTAGAAATTCACAGTTGAGGTCCACCGATGATGCAGTGCAAAGAAGCCTGTTCTGTTCCTCTGCTCAAGAGTAAGCCAAGCCAACCTTCACCTTTAAATAGCTCCACATTTAATTCTGCTGTATTTAGAAATCAATTTCAGTCATAGTTCACTAATAACTTCTTCTCACCTAAGAGAGAGAGAGAAGAAAAAATTTAGCAAACAGTAACTCTACACCAAAAAAAACGATGACAACTCAGTACCAGGTTGCAATATAAAAGACAGCTTTTACTTAAGGGAAAATCATAATAAACTTGTTATAACAAAAATACACTAAAGATTTTTAAAGGTGAAACTATTTTTCTATTTGATATAAAACCTTAAAAAGTAACGGATTAACTTAGGCAAACAGAGAAAAAAAAAAAACTGAATCCAAGGAAGGTACAGTAGCTACTTTCTTGAAAACAAAACAATCTTTTCGTTCCTGCCATTTGTCTGAATTCTTCCTTCGGGCAAGCTGGACAGCTGCACTAGTGGTTTTTTAGTCATGGGTTGTAAGCCCCACCTGGCTAGATTTGTTTAGCAGACAGCTGGCAGAATTAAATAAAAAGAATGGGACGCAAAATGCTTCCCCCAAAAAAGCTGAGAGAATACTTTCTGGATGTTTTAGCCTTTTAGAGGTTTATGCTTCTCTATTTTTTTTTCTTGCTATATTTTTTTCTTGCTGTATCCACATACTATTTACTATATGTGAATATATCTTGTAGATATTTTCTCTCAATTATAACACCATGGCTGAGGTATAAATGCAGCATAAATGTAAACATCGAGCAAGCAGGTCTTGGATGACTTTTTTTAAATTAGGAATACCGATTTGCTGTTTATAGGTCCCCAAGCATGACATCAGTTTTAAATTAGTATTTTTTTGTTTGTACATTTTCTTTGTTACTTTTTAAAGCCCATAAAATAGATTTTCTTCATCTGGAATGTTCTCTCTAGCTTAAAGATAAGAAGGAGTCTAAATTGTGGGAATGGCATCTTTCTGCATCTGTTTCTCTCACAAACCTATCAAATATCTAGTTTTTGGCATGACTGCTGGCTCTGACAGGGGGATGACATAAACCAGCTTTGTGGTTACATGTTTCACTTTTAATCTCATGGAAATAAAAATCAGCACTGAAATGTCCCTTTCCATGTGACAATTTGGGACTCTTTTCCAAAAGCCCAGGCAGAGGGGCGTTAACCTGGTGAAGCTTAACACACAGCACATGCAGAAGTATCAGGCATTTTCATGCTCTAAGACATGAGGCAACTCTGCCTCTAGTAGAGCTTTGTTCCCATCAGAAGCAAGAACCACCAACAGTGGGAACCGAAGACTCAGTGGCAGCAAGGCACCAAAGGATGACCGAAAATGCACCCCTGGGAAATGAAGAAAGAACTGGGAAACGAAGTAGCTCACTTAATAACCGCACATCTTTCTGTGTGTTTTGTCTCTTTCCCATAAATGCAGCAGGACTGGTGGAATATTTCAACCATCATGGGTTTGCTACTTAGCACGAGGAGAATCCAGCTTTTCACTAAACACAGTAAATATAGTATGGAAGGCTCAAAAAAACCCCAAATGGTTTGGACATGATCCTGATTGGAGAAACTCCATGAAAATAGATTCCAACTGCTTATAAATGAGCAAGGGGGAGGAGGGTGGCTGCCGGTTTTAAAGACAGCATCTCAGAGAAGCACTGACACGGATAGGCCAGCTTGCACCTTCAAGATGGCAATGATCTGCTGATATATCAAATGTAAAACCACTATTTATCTAGCCCATGAAAATGTCCTGAATAGTAAGGACCAGGCCAGGAAACAAACTCTTTAATTAATTACCTAATACTTGCTTTCCAGAGCTAAAGCTGACTTGGCTCCTCTCCACCCAGTCTATGCAGCTCTCCATGCAACATAGACTTCATGGAGCCAGGCGTGATCTGTTCATTGCAGAGGCCTGATTCTCCCTAAGCACTGATATCAATATCATACATTTCAAATACAAGGGAGGCCTGGGCAGGCTTAATCCCCCAGGCACAAGGAAACTGAGTGTGCTCTCTAGGGAGGCTGTTGGCATAGAGCAAAAGACTGTGTTACTGTATACGCTTTCAGATGGTTAGCAAAATGGGTCCCCATCAAAGGCTCGGGAAACAGGCCTGGTGAGGAAGGAGGGGTGAGGTCACTCTAGGATTCTGTCTGACCCTTAAAGACAATCCAATCTTGGCTGTCATCTGACAGTGTTCTATTTAGTTTGATAGATACAATTACATCTATCTAGCCAGATAATTACAGTACTGCACATCTTCCATGTATCAGTGGCTTAGCAGAATTAAAAGCTATAAAATCCTTTTGTGTGTGCTAGGGGGCTTTCCTTTTCTTCCCTAACACAGATTTCCTCTCTCCCTCTCCCTCTGCTCAAGAAAAAGAAAAGGGAAAGAAGTCCCTATAAATGGTAGATTCTGATTCTGAATTATTTTGTAGACGTTTTGTATGAATCTATCAAATCTGTGCTGGATCAACTTGCATCTCAGCCAACTTCTTTACTAAAGAAAATTGATTCTTGTTTACTTCTTTTTGTAAAGAGAATCATGATGAATTTTAATAGGATAACCCCCCACTGTTAGAAAATCTCCCTCCTTTGGCTATGGGAGCTTTGAAATTTGTAAATCAGAAATAAACCTGTATTTTTTAAAAATATTGTTTTAGACAAAAATAAAAGATGTCTATAAGTTTCAAGCTCACCCTTAATAATTGCTCAACAGTCATATTTTTTCCTGTTTTCATCACCCCAATGAACAGTACATTTTTCCCATACTTTGTTAAAAGACCTTATAATAGCAAACTTGACTTTCAGTTTTTAACAGAATAACCTACCACCAAGTAATACTTCATTTCTGGATGAAAATTCATACTGTCCCTTACTATTTTAAGGGCTTCCCTGCTGGCTCAGCTGATAAAGAATCTGCCTGCAATGCGGGAGACCTGGGTTCAATCCCTGGGTTGAGAGGATCCCCTGGAGAAGGGAACGGCCATCCACGCCAGTATTCTGGCCTGGTGAACTCCATGGACTATTCTATGGGTTCGCAAAGAGTTGGACATGACTAAGTGACTTTCACTTACTATTTTAACATGCATCAACATTTAGCTAGAGATGATGTAGACTGCTTAGTAAAATGAATAATCCTGAGAGAGAAAAAAAGAAAGAGTAGTTCTCGAAATGTTGATGCTACTCATTGAAATCTGAGAGAAAGAGTATATAATTTTGGATACAGGCAACCATATTTCTAAGGATTACCATAGTTTAGATAGCATAGATATTATTCAAGATATTATAATATCTCATATTTAACAACAGAAAATGTATTGTTATTTTCTGAATCAAGACATACTACCTATCCTTGGGAATATAATTTCTTTTTTTATTTTCTAGAGTTAAATTTATAACACAAAAGAAGGTTACAAATTTTTTCCAACACCTAGAGTACCAAGTCAGTAATTTTACTAATCCATTAAATGTATGTTTTTTACACTTAAGGGACAAAAGAAACCTGTGGATTCTGTATATTTACCCAGGGATCACTTTCCTGGTGGTGAAATGTAACCAGCTTCTTTGTGGAATGGAGCAATCACTGATCACTGACTGCCAGTAACACTATGCTGCGAAGTGTAGAGGGGAAAATGAAGGCTAGCTCATCCGAAGGAAACTACAAGGGAATTTAGGTCAACAGAATGCAATTATCCAAGTTGGAATGATCCCAGGACACCAAAAGCAAACTCTAAAGGTGGGTGAATTGAAAAGCATTGCTCCTCAATTGCAGGACAAGCAACCACGTTCCTGACAAGACTGGTGCTTCTTCTTATTTGTTTGTCTTTGTTTTGCAAATACTGCTGACCAAGGATTGATCACTGGCACAGGAAATGGAGTGTGTAGACATTTGATCAAAATTTGGCCATCAGATCTACTAACAGACATCCTACATTCTTCAGCAATCTAACAAGTGAAAGAAGATACTGTTAGAATCTGTTTCAAGATACCATGCTGTTGTTGACCAGATTTTTCAGGAAGACTCTGATTCTCAGCCCCTCTTGCGTCTAAGGGGGAACACATGATTGGGTTATGGCCAATGGGATGTAGGCAGAATTTTATACTGTTCTTCTAGCCAGGCCATAAAGCATCCTACTTGATCTCTCTCTCTCTCTCTCTCTCTCTCTCTCACACACACACACACACACACACATAAACACACACACACACACACACACACACACACTCTTACCCATCTTGAAGTGAAATACTAGGTGATGGTAGATTATAGGAGTTCAAATCCCTGAGTCCCTAGTTCCCTGCTTGGAGACTAGTTGCCCAGAAGAGTCACTCAAGCTGGGTCAGACTATGCCATGAACTAGAGAAAAACTTTCATTGCACTGAGATATGGGAGTTTTTGTTACAGCACCTAGGGATAACTTGACTAATCTAATATCCATGATACAAATGGAATTTCTTTGAATTTTAGAATTGAGAAAGTTCAAAAGTTACTCCATAAAGCAAGGAAATGATAAGATGTACATTTTTGTACATTTTTCATTCATTGTTTGTGAGACTGTAAAATTTATACTAGTGTTCTGAGGGGAAAATAAGCAAAATATATTAAACTGTAAGAACTTAACACAATTATGATTTGACCTAACCATTCTACTGCTAGAATCTATTCTTGAAGAAAAATCAAAAGTAGTGGCCAATTTTTGTTCCTGAGCATTGGTTGTGATAAAAAAAATATATATATATATAATACTAATTTCAACAGCAAAGGAAATTTTAATAAACTTTGGTTACATCTTTATAAGGAAAAATTAAATAGTCAATAATTGTATATCCAGTGAATACTTTAGTCAATAATTTATTCAATAATCTAATATTTATTGAGCACCTATTATGTGCTAACATTTATTCCAGATGCTGAGAATATAGCAATGTACAACATAGAAAAAAAGTTTCCTGTTCTTGCAATATGTCTCTTTTTGGTGGGTGAGACCACATATAATAAATCAATTAATCAAAAATAAAATAATTGACATTAGCAACAAACTGGAAAAATATTCCACTGAGAGTTTTTAAGTAAAAATATCTAACATGCAGGAACTATACATACAACACACACACACAGGCACATCAACACACACATACAGACTTAGAAAAAGTAATTGAGAGAGAAAAATAGTAAACTTATAACATATGCATTTGCAAGTTTTCTAATCATGAGCAATTCAAAGTCCATGAAACATATAAATTAGTTGCACTGCAGATGTATGAATTTGAAATATTAAGTGTACAGCCCCGGTGTGGAGGAATCAATTTACATATAGTACAAATGTAATTGGGCAACCAACCAGCAGCCACTTCTCAAGATGATTTTATTGTTACAAATCAAGTAACACTCTGCAAAGTGATTTAAATTATTTAAAAGAAAACACTATTTCTTTTTCAAAAATTCTCGAAAAGAAAGGGTGATGGGTTTGGATAGACACCAGCCACTACTGCTGATAATGGAAGTGCCAAGAACAGAAGTCTAGAACAGTAATAGAGTGATGGTGCTGGTGGAAGTTGGGGGCTTGATAAGTGTGTTCTTCATTTCCCTACCCAGGAAGTAACACCAAGTAACTCGTAAAACTTTTTCAGCTTGTATGCCAGAGAGTGAGAAAACTAATCAAGTGAAAAATTCAAGTGTTCTGAAATGGACTCTTACATTTTCCATTATAATTTATTCTATTTTTCAGAGACAACTTATATGGGATGGTGGAATGGGTTCATACATCAATTTTTCAAGTGCTCAGTATGTCCACTCACAAGTGTTGCATGTCTACCGTATGCTGTACTGTCAACAGTGATTATTTCTGGTTTGGGGAATTTAGGATTATTTTTGTTTTAGTCTTCATACATTTCTGCTTTCTTAAAAATGTTTTAAGGAGAGTATGGCTTGCTTTGAAAATTAAATAAAAACAAAAATAAACACGCACGTACATGTATACATCAACATGAAAGCATACTGCTGTCTCTTTGCTCATTAGGATTGTAAATGAGAACATTTTAGCCCATGACTGAGACTCCCAGCTTCCACTGTAAGACCATATTGCAGATGAGAGTACCATTAACTGTTTTAAATTGTCTGCCGTAATGACCCCAATAGTTTATCACCTGGTAGGTGAGCTTAGGTATTAGGCTCCATGCCAAGCCCCTTACACACACATAAGTTACAAAGACACTGGAGCCCCTGAAAGGATGATCCTCATCTCCAACAAGATCTATTCACTTTCATCCATTCATCATTCACTAGAGCCCCACACCTTCAAATGAAGTCCATAGAGCAGATTGCATTTCGGAAGCAGCAATATTTCTGTAGAGATCAAAAGGAAATCTTGTTCTTAGCTAATCTCGATGAAAAATCTCCAGGCCTTATGCATACAGGCAGAAGGGTCTGCAGTCCTGGATGTATCCCACCAGAACTAACTCTTTTGGCAACAGTGAGGAGCTCTGAATCAGAAGGTTGGAAGGAATCTAAGACATCTAGTCCATCACTCTGCCTCCAGGAAATTTTCCAGGCAGATGGGTATTTATCCTGTTCTTAAAGCTCTCCACTGATCTGAGGGAAAAAGACAAGGGTATTTATATCCATGATGTTTTCTTACCAAATGTGTAATATTTGCCACCTACACCATCTGCAGCAGTTCAGAAGGTAGTAAGATGGAAAGTTAAACTCATTGATTTCGAGGAAGATAATGAAATAAAAATATTTTGCATTACATAATTGCCCTCAAAGATTTTGATGAAGAGTTTATAAAATTCATCAGTAGGTTAGGGCAAAGAATGAAGCCCTTGCTTGACAATGGACAATCACTTCAATTTTCAGAATGCAGACAGGAAAAACTCAATTGTTCCCTTAGTGTGATTCTATACAAGTTAAGACCAAAGACATAAGCTTACTCCTGAGGTGGTCATTTAGCTGTGTTTTGTTCCATGGCTTTTAACCACATCCTTAGTCACAAATATTTTAAGAGAATATGAATAAATTATCAAAATTTATATTTTATTGGGATGAGGAAGGGATCCTTTCTCTGTCCCTCCAGTTATGAGCACCATCATTTTTCTACATGAAATAAGCCTAATTGTTTAGAGTTTGGATACAGAAATGAAGTTTGAAGATCTCCTGGCTAGATTATATAAAGAACTGCCCAAATCACAATCCCTTAATTCTTTTATCCACCTACCCCACTTCTTCAAATTTTAGAACTTGAGCTATTTGAGATTCAGCGGGTCACTCTCCTTGATGTTCCATGTGTTAACCATGCTCGGCAACCCCTAGTGATTTTACTGCCAACCCCAGGTTTGTTCCTCTGATATCCTTTTCCTTCAACTGGTCTCAGCATAACAATGCAACTGCTGAGGTTTTTATCCTCTACTTCTGCTGGTAGGGTGTGATGCCAACTCCACCCAAACAAGGCTCAGAGATTCCAGAGACCACTATTGGCCTCTGTGCGCAGGATCATGGTCAATCAGGACAGTGAAGGTGAGATCTATAAGAAACCACACCATAAGGAGGAGCCTACAACAAATCATAGATAACACACTTTCAGCATCCAGCCCTTAATGCCAAGTGTCATATAAGTGACTTCACGTTTAAATATTCCTTGGGATCATTGCCAGAGGTATTGGAGTCTGTTTCTTTAGGAAAACTCTTGGTCAAAAGCTATGTTCCACTGGGAGTAAGTCTGGTATTCAGAGCTCACCTGTGAATGGCTTCAGCCTGAATCTTATGGAAGCAACCATGATTTCAGACATGAATCACTCAAAAGAGTGAGTTTTATAGGATTTATTCTCCCTGATACAGAAAGGTAGTGAAAATGGCACTTTAGTTATCTTAGTATGCATAAAAAGGTGAAAGTTTTGGCAAAACTTTTCTGCACATGAGTCACCTTTTGTTTCTAGTAAACAAGCAGAGAATTAAGTAGGAAAGAATCAACTGTGCTAGCAGAGAGGAAAGAGAACCACTCAGTAGTCTAGAGGGCAGAGCCTTAGCCAAGTGCAGCCAGTTGCCACTGCATTAAAGCAGGTAAATCACTCTAGAGCATTTCTAAGATAATCCAAGTCCAGAAAAACCTGGCCATGTGGCAAATTGGAAGCTCTCCATGGGTGGATGGAGTGAACCAAAACTGGAGAGATAGTAGCTGACCATTCTGTGCTGCCTATGGAGAGAGTACCCAAGACCAGTCCAAGCCGGCATGACTCTGAAATTTCTGATCAAAATGTGAGCTGGGCCAACGTGTTTTCTGGGGGAAAGTCATTCTCAGCATCTAGCAGGACCTGAACTGTTATCAAAGAGGTCAATGGACAAAGTAATAGATACAGTCCAGCTCCTGTCCACTGGCAGAATCTGGGGAAAGGGGAAGGTCTGGGTAAGAGATAAGCTGGTCTCTGTTCCCAGAGGGAGTGATGAAGGGAACCAGGACCGACGAAGCAGTCCAGTTCACAGCTAGATTCAGAAAACAAGGCAGACATAAAGGTAGGTAAAGAGGCTAAGCCTGCTCAGTTCCCATAGATGTCAGAGAACATCATTTACTGAATCTCTACCATGGGTGTACTGAAGGAGGTGATATTTCCAGCATATCTGATTTGCTTCTTCTAAGAACTCTCAGAGGTTGCTGTTGCTACCAAAACTTGCTCCCTGACACAGAGTTCTTTGGCTAAATATATAGCTTGGAAGATGTCACAGGCTATCACCACTCACCCTGCCCTCATCAGAATCATCACACACACTCAAAGCACTGAGACATCCTATATTAAAAGAAAGCATTTTCATGTACTTATTAATCCAGGATTTCCAATGAAGTCAGAAACATTTACAGTCTTCTTTCTGACCCAGTGTTCTAAGGAATGAACTCTGAAAAGATGGTGGTGTTAGAAGCCATTGGTGAAATAGTGATGCTTAAGTCTGGATTAGTGGGAAATCTACCAAAACAACTATGCTGTGTGGCTGAAGGTATAAATTTCTAACGTGATATAGATCACAGATGGGGGATATGTTGGGCTTTATAAAGAAATTACCAAGTGAATAAATGAATAGGAAAAAGTAGAATGAATTTTCATTTGGTAGGGAGGGGACAATGAATTCCTTCTGCCCAAATAGAACTGTAGTTCTGCCAGGATGAGCTTCCCTTGTGATTATGAACTCACGGAGTACTTGCTCTATGAGTGTCTTTTTCTGCTGGCTCCTTCCAAGTAGAGAGTATTCTTCCTAAGGGACCCATGGATTTTCTATCACCTCTTCATCCTCAAGTCAGTGACCAGACCTGGTACCACTGCTTCTATGCAAGACTTAGGTCCTGGGCAGTTGGGTTAACACACTTATTAGGGTGGGAGAGGAGGCAAGGTGGTCTCATCGGAAATTCTCGATTGGAAAACAAAATGAACAAAAACCATCTTAATAAGGAACTTTTCAGGGCCTTAAGTGTGCTAACGTGCACTGCAGGTTTCTACGAAGAAGTCAAGAGAAACAGACATCCTCTGTAGCATTTTGCAAGCAGTAAAGTTTCTCACAAAACGTCATGACTTCAGAAACCTTTAGGAGGAGAAGCTGTAATGGCTGATTTAACTTTTCTTAAAGTGCTTAGCCAGAGGCACCTCCAAGGGTTACTTTAAAGAATGAGTGAGGGATTTCCCTGGCAGTCCAGAGTCTGCCTTCCAGTGCAGGGGACACAGGTTCAATCCCTGGTCAGGGAACTAAGATCCCACATTCCAAGAACCAAATAAGCCCGAGCATTGCAACTACAGAGAAGACCAAGAGCCTCAACGGAAGATCTTACATGCTGCATTGAAGACCCAAGTGCCACAACTAAGAACCAACACAGCCAAAAAATTAAAATAAACAAAAAAAAAAACCTAAAAAAAGAATAAATGAGGCTACCAGAGTGACAGTCCCCAGCAGAGTCCCATGTAGCAGAGCTTCAAAAAACTGATGCTCCTGAATAACCTGCAGGTACTGCAGGGACATTATGATACCCATTTTGTGAATAGGGAAACAGATTCAGAGGAGCTGGGTGACTTGTCTTAAGTCAAACAGCCAAGCCTGTGGCTTCAGCCTCCAAATCCCAAAAGCTTTGCCTAGGCCACTGCTTCTGGCCCCTGAGGCAGCTCTTACCCTCTAACTGCAGTGTTCCCTGCCATCCCTGGTGGTTCAGATGGTAAAGAATCTGCCTGCCAATGTGGGAGACCAGGGTTTGATCCCTGGGTTGGGAAGATTCCCTAAAGAAAGGAATGCCAACCCACTCCAGTATTCTTGCCTGGAGAATCCCATGGACAAAGGAGCCTGGCCAGTTTCATACAGTCCATAGGGTCACAAAAGAGTCAGACACGACTGACTAACACACACACACACACACACACACACACACACACACACACACACTGTTTCCTACTGTGATGTCACATCCACCCAGAAGTCAACTCTGTCGAAGCACTCTGCATAAACCAAGTGGAGACCCATTTTTGTGAATTTAATTCTCCGGAGAACTGGTGATCAGAAAACATGTGCTATCCAATTTTTCCCACACATGCCACTTCTTAGCTGACCTATCACTGGGGGCTGATGCAGTGTGGTCTGTTTGAGGCCAATAATCATATCACCATTGTAATGAGTGGCAAATCCTATGTAATTTACACATTAAAAGGAGGCTGAGATGCATGGAAAAACCCAGCCCCCATTTGTTTAATGAAATTAAAGCTCTTAGCCAAATACTGGTGCTGAAAAAGAGATGTTTGTGAAGGGATCTCCCCGGCACTCTCGCCCTGCCTCTGAAGAAGAGGGTGAGTGTTCTTTATTCATGATCCCGCCTCTACCTAAATCACTCCCACAATGGGGCCTCTAAACCAAGGGCCCTTGTCTGGGAGCATGATTTACGCAGAGCTGAGGCCAGGCAGGGCTTACAAAGGCATTATGACTAGTTATTTTCAATGACAATTGAAGAGAAAAAGAAAGCAGCAGAGATGTTCTGTGACTTGGCAGGCAAAGCACTAAACCGCCCCAGCCCCCTCCCCCAAATGGTACAAAAGAAAGTTCTGAGCCATACCTGATAAAGCAATTATTTTAGTATATTTTTCTTATTCAGTGGTAACTGGATATCATCATAAAATAAGCGTGAATGACAGCACTCGGAGCAGCCACATGGAGCCTGAGCTCTAGCATCAAAAACTGGTCCCATGACAAGGCAAGAAGAGGTGACTGGCTCCTCCGTTCGATGACTGTCCACATTCCCTATGAGCTCCCCATGACTTTGAAATTCTCCCTCGTCTGGGAACCAGCCACGGTGACGTGTGATAAAGCAAAACAAGACAAATATAATTGGGGCTCAGCCTGAAAGTCAAGAATCTATCATCATAAAGTCATTTATTCTATGGGGTGCTCTTGTTCAGTTTGTGAATGGTAAATACATGGAAATATTGTGGAATATTTTGGTCTAAGAATATGAGTGAAGGCATTAAGGCAATAGTCTATGTAGAAGAATATCCAGAGTTTATAAGAAAACATCTAATATCCTTCAGCTTCTCAAAGACAAACACATGTGCAAAAAGTAAGACGTGCTCACACACACATGTTAATACCCACAACCGTGAAACAGAAAAAAAAAGAGAGAGTGTGTTGAGAAGCATCATTCTCTACTTTCTTTACTCTGCACAAAACTTTCACAATCTGGAAACTATATATTTTCAATTTCATCTCCTACTATTCTCTTCACTCACTATTTTCCAGCCACATCTTCCTTTCTATTCCTCAGTCACATCAGATACACTCTTGTTTCAATACATCCACCACCTGTGATATTGCTCCCCAAGATCCTTACACAGTGAACTCTTTCTCAGCCAAGGAGATCTGTGTGGGTTCTAAGCACATCAGATCAAATATATCAAAACATACTCACATGAAATGGAATTTATAGAAACCAAGAATAATTGAATTACAGTTGATTAGTTAAAATATTTTTTGTGTCTTTACATAAATAATTTTGATTTCAGTTTTATAATAAACTTTTCATAGATTAATGAAAATATCATTCTTCAGATCCAAAATATTTTCATGGGCCCTTAAAAAACTCCTAACCATAGGTATAATGCCTGTGGTAACTAATAAGAAGAAATAGTTCTCTCACCAATCAAGTTAAAGCTGAATACATCATTTATATCAAAGAGGTGTTTTCTAACTATGCTTTCCAAAATAGCCTCCAACTCCGTGTTCAGTCTCTCTACCATGTAATACCTTTTATAATCTAAACTTATCCTGCATTCAATGTTTACCATCTGCTTCCTACTCCTTGAATATAAATGAAATGACATCAGAGACACAAATGACTGTTCACTAATATATTGCCTAGTGCCTAGTACCTGGGACATAGTAGGTATTCAAGAAATGTCACATTGAATGAACAAATGAATAACTATATGACTGAATGAATTCACACATACTCAGTTAATTCTATAATGACTGAGAATTAAATCTATCACTGACATAACATGATAATTCTGATTTAGATTTGCATTTGCATAGGGTTCATAACTAAATTGTGGAGATTGCAACAGTCCAATTCAAGATGCCACTTACAAAAGAATCTGGCATTATAGGGTAGGAGGTGGGGCAGTGGCTCAGTTTTAAGTTTTAAATACTAACAAAAGAAATTCTTCCATCAGAAGAGATTTAAAATCCCATTTTGTACCTGGATGGAATTTTAATTCTCATGGAAAGGAGAAAGTCAATCAAAAGAACACGACCCAACTCTCAGAGTAGGTGGGCAGCAAACACAGCCAGAACTTAAATGTGCAGAGACTCTTGGAAGGAAGCAAAAACTTCCTATTAAAATAGATGTTTAAAATCTTGGCACGTAAAGTCTGTAGTTTCTGTAAGTGCACTAACAAAATCTAAGTTTAGCAACAAAAACATTTAAGTAAATATTGGACATCTTGGGCAGACTATGGGGTAGGACTGTGGAACCCACTCATGAAGCTCCAAACCAGAAAAGCACATAACAGGAGCATCCGGCCCTAAGGAAGAAAAATGGAAGAGAGAGATCATGGCCCACAGTGGTGGGAGTTTACATACAATTCCCATTAGACAGACAGCTTTCCCCATCTTCCACAAACCACTTGGTTTTTGATAAAACTTTTAGTTAAATAACATCTTCTGGAGTTGTACTAATTATATACAAGGGCCAAATGGAACTTATGAAATTGTCTGGGTTATAATTCTGGAATTGAACAGTAGACAAAGGGAACCAGTGCATAATTCTGACTGAAACAGTTTGTATGCTGTGTGTTAGTTAATCTTATTTGATTTTCCCATAACTTCATTATGTAGGTAAGCAATACATTGTCCCTGTTGTGAAGAAGCAGATCCTCAGAGAGGTTAAATGCCTGTTTTGGTTAGGATAGGTTATATTATGCTTCAGAAACAAGCAATTATAAAAGAACCGAATACAGTTTCTTTTTCCATCACACTAAGTTACGCACAGGTTGGGTACCTCTCCATGGCAGCTTTTCTCTTTACAATGACTAGTTAGTTTCCAGGTAGTTTCTGCTTTGTGGCTCTAACACCTCAACAGGAGTCTGCCTTGTAGGTTGGAAAGGAGAGAGATGAAGAATTACATAGGAGTTTTTCATTGACTTCCCCCAGAAGTAACACATACAATTTCTATGTATAATTCATTGGCCAGAACTAGTCACTCAATCCTACCTAAATGCAAGGTTGCTGGGAAGTATAGGTTTTCATGTTCCCAAGAAAGAGGAATTTGAAATGGAATTTGTCTCTGTCACAATGCCTAAGATCAAACAGTGAATAAAGTGAGAGAGTTAAAATTTGACCCAGATCTGATGCCAAGCCCAGTACACGTTCCGTGACTCTATCTGATCTAGAAGGTAAGGCTTATGTTGCTTTTTCCTGTTTGTATTTTTAAAATGCAGCATATACCTGACATATGGATATGCTAAAAATAGTTCTTAAAATTGAAGGAAGGAAGAGAGAAAGGAAGGGAAGGAAGATTGGAGAGTGTGAAAGAGGAAGAGAAGGAGGGAGGGAGGAAGATCTTTATTGCTTTTTAACTTCATAACTGATTGATTCTTTGACGACTAGTAAATGACAGATACAATACAGTCATTACTTCCCATCCTTACAATGTCTTCTGGCAGCATTAAAATGAAAAAGTGAAAGTGTAGAAACCAGTATAGCCATTTTCAAGATTTGCCCCACACTACTTGCAAATATCACCATCTATGAAAGAAAGTAGGGTTTCCCAGGTGATGCTAATGGTAAAGAACTTTCCTGCCAGTGCAGGAGACGTAGTTGAGGGGTTTGATCTCTGAGTTGGGAAGCTTCCTTAGAGAAGGAAATGGCAATCCACCCAGTGTTCTTGCCTGGAGAATCTCAAGGACAGAGAAGCCTAGCAGGCTTCAGCCCACAGGGTCACACAGAGTTGGACATGACTGAAGCAACTTAGCACACGTGCATGCATACATGAAAAAACTGTGGAGAGAGGAGATTTAAAAAAGAAAGAAAAAATTAAGGAATAAAGATTACATGACTCTCATGAGGAGGAAATAGAGGCAAAAGGAATCTGTTTGGAATGTAAATTGGTGTGAGTCATATGCCTTGAGATCTTTGGTGGAGAAGTGACATGTAAAGAAGTGCTATAGCAAAATTATTTAATAATAAGAGTACTGTATTTCTTCTTTGTTGTACAATTTACAGTACAATCAGAAAATTGAGCTTTTACACAGCCCTTACAGGAAAAGCAAGACATGGGCAAGCAGAAATAAATTAAGTATCTACCATTGATTGTCACGGATAGCACCAACTTATTGAGCTAATACTTTATTAGTGTGCTATAGCTTGGATGATGATGGTCTTTTTATTGTTTTTGTCGTAACTCTTTATTTTAAGTATCTTATCATTATGAATTCATTTAGTATTGATTGCAATAGCACTGATCATAAAGAATTAATTTGACATTACCATGAATGTCATATGCACTTATATAAGAGTTCGACTGTAATTCAAAATTAATTAATATAGTAAAGTAGTATTGCTTTTGCAGTTTTGCAGCCTTTTTAAATGTATCTAAAGTTTTTTTTTTTCTTTTTTCACCAGATAGAACCTAACAGAAAATCTACCTAAGGCTTTCTTCCTCAGAGTCCACTTCATTTAGTGATAAATGGGAAACCTGCCTTAAAAAAAATTCCTTGTGTCTTTAAGCACTTGAGATCCCAGACCCAGAATCCAGTGTTAGCAAAAGACTGAAGGCATGAGTCCTAGAAAAACAATCTTGTCTGCTAAGTGTTCCTACTTGCTTGGCAAGGCTGGGCTGAGCAGTGTAATTGAGAGCTTACGTCTCCTCACTATCTTCTCTCACTGAGGACAATCCATCCTTGTCAGAGTGAAGGGCCCCCGGCAAAGGAACTCCATTTACTTATAATGATATTGAATTACCAGAAGGTATAATTCAGGACACACTCCTAGCAAGCTGAGATTGTTGAATGTAGGTATTAGTAGGAACCCAGCAAGGTTCAGGGTCTAAATCAAATATCACATGCCTGTGGCCTTCAGTTAAAATCTGCTCAACTGTCTTCTGCTGCTGTTGGCACTGCTGCTGCTATTCTGAACATAATTATGGAGGCATCTGTAGACTTATTGGGGTATTGTGGGCAGGTGACTGACCTTACGCATATCTGGACTTACTACAAGACACAAATGTCTAAAAATAATGTCCTTTTCCTACCTCCTCAATGTTGAAGAAATCTTTGAGGCTTCTCATCATTCCTATTAAAATGTAGATATCATTTCATTTTCCCATTAGGGATTCATCATTAAGCAATCCAACACATAGAATCACTCCGACTGAATGAAATATTGGAGTTTTAAAAGAGATATGAGCTCTAAGGAGCAATCTGAAGCAAAGAGACTGTTTAGGAAGCAGATCATGCGGAATACACCACAATAGACCCTAGAATCCCAGGGACCATGGAAGTTACTGAGAGGAGGCAAAGGAGTGCATACAACTGAAGTGAAATCTTAAAGACAAATTTCAGCTCAGGATGGTGCACAGTCGTTCAGAGAAGCAGGCAAGAGATCCGCTTGGGTGGCTTAGCCCGTGGAGAGTCAGCAGAGGACAAATGGGTGCAAGGGACCTCACAGAGCCCCGGCGACAGCCGACTGCTCCCTGATCTGGTGGAGGCACCAACTGAGGTGAAACTGAGGTAAAATGTTGACAGTGAAACTGAGGTAAAAGGTTGACAGTGAAACTGAGGTAAAAGGTTGACAGTGAAACTGAGGTAAAAGGTTGACAGTGAAACTGAGGTAAAGGTTGACAGTGAAACTTGATCTGGAGCAGAGTATAGGGCTGTGCCCCTGATAATGCAGTTAGCATCTCGGCAGGCCGGACGGGCCCTAGTCAGAGCCCGGAGCCAAGGCAGCAGATACAGGCAAGGCAGGACCATGTCAGACTCTCAGCAGAGCTGCTTGTGGTATATCCTTCAAATGAGCTGTAACGCAGTGAGCTGGAGATGCCAGCTATAAAGAGGCCAGTCCCAGAGTGAGGAGGGAATTCTGAGAGACTACTATTAATTTTTTTTTTAGGATTCCTAAATCTGCTTTACAAAAAGCACCTTTGGTGCTATGAAAAATTAGATTCTTCTTGTCAAATAGATAGCACTTGTAGCTTTCAAAGGGACCCTTCGAGGAAAGCCAGTGAAGTGAAATGAAATGAAAGTAGCTCAGTTGTGTCCGACTCTTTGAGAGCCCATGGACTATACAGTTCATGGAATTCTCCAGGCCAGAATACTGGAGTGGGTAACCTTTCCCTTCTCCAGGGGATCTTCCGAACCCAGGGATCGAACCCAGGACTCCCGCAGTGCAGGCGGACTCTTTACCAGCTGAGCCACAAGGGAAACCCAGGCTGAGAGGCAAAGCCAGTTTCAGACAGTCCTCCCAGCTGCCTCCGCACTGCACGAGCTTGCCTTTCTTCTCATTTCCACCGTGCTTTCTCCTGAAATCATAAGAATAGAAAGAAGCCACACCTTTCACTGGCCAAATCCTTTCTTATGGCTGTGCAAAAATGTAATCATCACCTTGCTCTCAGGTAGTAAATATCAAAAGTTTTTTAGTTGGTACCAAAGATGATTCTGGGGCTTCTCAGGCAGTGCTAGTTGTAAAGAACCTGCCAGCCAATGCGGGAGAGGTAAGGACATGGGTTCGATTCCTGGGTCGGGAAGATCCCCTGGAGGAGGGCATGGCAACCCACTCCAGCATTCTCGCCTGGAGAATCCCATGGACAGAGGAGCCTCACAGGCTTCAGTCCATGGGTTCGCAAAGTCAGACATGAGTGAAGCAACTTAGCACACACATACACACAAAGATGGTTCTGCTCCTTTTCTCTGATATATGAAAATCTCTTACCATTCTAATGCTGATATTTTCTTTGTGTCTGTTAATAACACACCGCAATCAAATAAAACAGCTGCCAAATGGAAAATTCTGAAGTCCAGAATTCCCCTGTCACTCCCGATTAGTTAAAGATATTCAGGAAAGAGGAAGGCTGACGAGACCTGAAGCAATTTGGTCCTTAATACCTTAAATTAGCATGCTCTTTGATGATGGATGTTTTAGAGTGTCTTCAGTAGCAGGGAAGCCTCCCTGCCGCCCCCCACCCCCAGCAAGGCAGATAAGCACAAAGTTCAGACCTCAAAGCACCTATGCCAGCGTAAGCACTCACCCTTAAAAATTAGCAGAGGATGCCAGGGAGGTAAGATGGTGTTCTTTATTTGTGCTATGCGAAGCAATAATGGAGATTTACAGTTCTTCAATAGAGCATAGGATTTCCCAGAATGCTGACTAACGGAACCACTTGGAGGTTTATTGATGTAGTGCTGTATTGAAAACACAGGTTTATTAATAAATAGCTTCATGAGCATCTAAGAGGCAAAAGGAGGTAGCAAGTGACATGATGGCATGAAAAACAGGAAGACCGTGTGAAGAAAGCATGTGGCTTGAGAAATGTGACCAGGAGATTAACTGCAGGGATCAATTTAGAAACTTAAGCATTCAGGGAAAAGGTTCCAGTGGAATCCACATGAGCAGGAGCCTTTTCCTTGTGTTTGCAGGTTTTAATAACCACAAATGTCTCCTAGCGTTTTCCCCGCTTAGGAAGACAATATCAGAGTGTTGGCATCGATTTCTTAAAATCATACTAGCAAAAGATAAACAAAGCTCAAGATATAGAAATATATTTTACACTGAAAAAAGGGGGGGAAAAACCACACTGAAACCCAATCCGCATTTTTCTTGGCTCACAGTAGCAGGCTGACTAGTTACCCAAAATGAGCTTACTGCAAAATCACTCTGTTCTCACCACAGGCACAATTTACCAACTGGGTGCTGCAGACACCGGGCTGGCTCCTGAACTCCTCTCCTCCAATTAAGCGGCACAACCTGTTACCATTTTGCCAATGGACTCTATTTACTTAGGCTCTGCATAACTTGCCAAGTGCTCACTCTGTGGAATTCCCAGCAAAGAGAAAGAAACAATTTGGGGAAATTTTTGTTAACATCCTTTCTTTTAACTTTCCATAGCAGAGGGGAATGCATCAACGTGGAGCAGATGTGCTGAGACCAAATGCTCTCCTTCTCATGATTACAGTTGGTTATACCTGTGGATAGGCAAACTAATTCCACTGCAAGTATGCAAGAGAGGGTAGTACTAACGTACAGTGTGTGGTCCTGGAGGCTTTGTTCCTGTGTAATAGGGTGCTTCGTTTCACAAGACCTGGCACGTTGAGAAGAAAACTGAAGCAAAGCAGCAGTTGGAAGCGTGGGCTCTCTCTGCATGGCTTAGAGAGTGCCCTAGTTCTCAGTGATGTTGACATAAATAAGCCGGAATTTCTTCTTTGGAGTTGAGAGTAATGATTCTTTCTACTTGATGTGCTCAGCGACTTTGCACCCTATTGTTTTCCACCATTTGAAAATGCCCGAGGATGTCATTATAACTACATGTATCAATATGAAACCTTTACAAACAGTTGACTAAATGAGCGGTTATTATCTTTGTTTCTGAAAATAGTGTACCTTTTTACATCATTTATC
This sequence comes from Odocoileus virginianus, assembly GCF_023699985.2. NCBI lineage: Eukaryota > Metazoa > Chordata > Mammalia > Artiodactyla > Cervidae > Odocoileus > Odocoileus virginianus. The sequence continues at coordinate 43,431,472 of NC_069686.1, read as the reverse complement.
AGTAACTAGGTGTAGTCGATTGCACTCTGGTATTGATCCCAATATCTATACCCGTCACAGACTACCTTTCCTCAAGGTCATCGTAAGGTCGGGTTATGATCAATATGAATTGACTGTCTGCAAATAAATTTATGTAGCTGACATAATTGCAAGTCATACCTTTTTCAAATTAAGGTGGACCATTTTATGAAGCATATGTGTTTGAAACATTAATGGTAACACCATCCGACTCTGCATAATGAACCAGTCTCACCATAATTTACAAGTCCTCTTTGTATAACTGAAAGCTGTGTAAGCTCCCGGAGAACCATTTCTAAATAACACCTGCAGAGTTTCAAGCTTCGGGTTTAGCATGGATGCTAATTACGTTTTCTAAGCAAGGGTATTTCCTATGCAGCCCCTATGTGCATTTTGATTTTCCATTTTCAAGTTTCATTTCTATCGTTGCTGTTTCAAAGTTCGGTGAGATATTTAGTCATCCTAATCAAAGGACTCCCTTTGACATTGATAAAATCAACTTTTTTAAGTAGAAACAGCATTATCAAAATGCGGAGTGGATTCCAACGCCATTGCTCTACCATGGGCCCCTCGCATGGCAGGGAGACTCACTTGTGATCAGCCTGCTAGCCACTGGATGTCACTGACGCTTACATAAATGGAGCTTAAGGGGCATTTATCTGACTGTAAAAATCATGACTTCAGTAGAAAGCAGTTTAGCTAGAAACATTTCACTCAGGCAATTTCTAATTTCAGAAAAATAGGCTCATAAAGCTCACAAAGGCGATACCCAACTTCAAGCGTGATTAGTTTCAGTTGTTTGTTTCAGCTTTAACTGGGATATGAATAAACAGCAAGTTTTGGGGGGTGCATTCCATTTTTGAGAGCAGCTGCCATTCTGCTTTTAAAGGAACACTACCCAATAGGGTTTGTGGCATCCTAAAATACTTCTCAGCAAGTCCACATCATACAACAATGATTTAGGAAATCATTTTAATTCTACAATTATTGGTGTTTTTGTCTACACAGTTGTCTTACATTTAAGTGTTTTCATGAGCAAATATTCTTATTTTAAAAATTAAAGGTTTTATGAAGCAGTTAAAATAGACTATTTTGCTATCATGATTTGGATTCAGATTTTAAACAAGAAATAGGACTTTGTAAAGCACAATTAATGATGACAAGTTTCAGAAAAACATCATTGAATGTAAAATGGCTTCCACCATAAAATTTATTCTCAGATCAGATTGTGGCAGAACAATGTAATTTTTCTTGTCTGTTTCATAACTTCTCTTTCTGGGACATATCAGGGAAACCAATCAGATCTATCAGTAGATGGCCTATAGTGTAAATATGAAAAGATGTGATAGATTGGAAAGTTCTAACAAAATGAGGTTTTATCTTTTGTCTTGAATATAGACACAAAGCAAATGTAGGATGTGAGTGGCTTGCAGAAAAGGCACGATATCAGAGCAAAGAATTATGACAAATGACATCGCAACAGACATGTTGCCATCCCCGAGCTTGAGCCATTTGAGAAGCTATTTTGAATTAATAACGCATGCCATCGTGATTACATTTGCTTAGCAGAAACATTTTAAGAAATAACAGCCTGCAAGAGGAAACTGAAACAATAGTTCTCTATCTTCATATAACATATAATTGCCACTTTTCCTTTAGAAGAGAAAAGGTTCAAAAATCCATAGTAACTAAAGTCTAAGTTCTTATTTTTAGGTGACTCAATATTTGCATATGGAGCAAAATTAATTTAATATTGCCTTCCCTCCAAAATAATATTATAGTACTGGAAATATAAATTCATGGGGACTAGATCACAGACTGGTACCTCTCATGGCTAGAACTGAGGTGGAGTGGGGGAAAGGCAAAGTAAAATTCAACCAACTTTTTGTACAAGCAATACAGTGAAGGCTAAAGTGGCAGTACAGACACAACCTCACCCTGTCATCGTCTGCACGCCCCACCAAAATATCTTGGAAGATATATGAAAATATATGTATATGCATTCAGGCAATATTGCTAAGATGATTAAAAGCGAAATTCTCTATCTATTGGAACCCAAGCAAATATCTCAGATTGTCCGTAGTTCAGGTAGCCAGGAACACCTGCAATCACATCTTTAGGCAATTTGGTGTTTGGCAGAAGGCAGGAAGGTATCACTGTAAGGAGGTTCCTCATTCTCTCTTAAACTATGTTTCCACCTTAAATAAATTAAAGCATGCAGCAGCAGTAGGTAAGGTGGTCAATGCAATTAAATTCAAAACCTGAATGTATTGAACTTTCTGCAATTATACATGGGTCATCTCTGGACAATATGTTGGCCATCTGGTAGCATCTGTGCCGCTCCCTCTAATAGAGATCCTGCTGCGGCTCGAGGCCATGGCAGGCAGTGCTAAGCAGGTCACATGTTGAGTCTTTCAGCCATATTTAGGTCACAGTTTGGGATGGGAGGAGGCAGGAATTATCTTTTTGCACAAAGGCAATAAAAATGAGTAATCCCTTGTAGGTATCTTGTGTTTTGTTAAATAAATAGGGCTAGATTTTCAGTTTTGTTCCATGCTTCATTCTAAGTTGTACAAAAAATAAGACAAAATATCCAATGCTGAAGGCTAAACATTTGTAAGCTTTCTTTTCTCACGCACACACAGAATGGGTCTTTTTATGATGGCATAACTGGTTTATTTTTTGTTTTTTTGTTTTTCAACTAAAAGGAGAGATGGAAGGGGGAATTCAAAATTTAATTAGTCTTAGATAATGGATAGATGAAGAATACTCTAGAATGCTAGGTATATTCTAGATAAGTTTTTTGAGGGAGAGAAGGGATTAAAAAAGTGTATATGCATCTTTTTCAAACAGCAGGAGTTGCAGATTACACACACACATATTTAACTTTTTCTAAATAGCTATTGAAAGCTTACATCCTGCTAGTTGATTCATAAAATGTTTGAAACTGATAGACATTATTTCAATGTGTACAAAAATCTCAGCAACTGGGAAAAATGGGATGCATTTTTCCAAAGTAAAATCATTCTAGATATGAGACTATGAAATTAAAAATCTTGTTAAATATGACATTTGATATCAGTACAAAGTTTCCACCTGGCACATATACAGATTTCTCCCCCCAAACAGCTACAACACTCACATTTTAAAAGTGTGAACCTCACATGTATTATCCAAGTTCATTTGATATAGATTTTAAAATGCAGTATGGACAAGAGTCAAGTCCAGCATAAGCAATTCCAGTTTGACATCAATTAGTGAGTAGCTTTTACTCTTATAGACATATTTATAATGGAAAGGAGTGCATTTAGACTTTAAGGTCCTGCCAACTAATCAATTTGATGAACTAATTGATAATAAATGTTAATTGACAACTAACAGCAGTCAATTAATTGCATTTCAAATGCAGCTCCAGGAAGCTGAGTTGAACATTATTCTACCTCAAGCTACTCAAATAATAGCTCAGCAATGACTTTGCAACAGGCTGTAAAGGTCAAAATGGGCTAGGCTTTTCCTTATTAGGAGATTGGGGATCCCAGACCATAGGTTTACAAAAACAGCAGCCGTCCTGCCCAAATCTCCCCTCTCCACCCTGGTACTGAGTCTTTTTCTCTGAGACAGTTTGCTGGCTTCATGAAAGTCCCCTGCGGCATTCCCTCTGGGTTGCGATGTGGAAAGTCAGTACGCAACTCCAAAGAAGTGGTTGATTCTGTCAGTTATATAATCTGTCTCTTTGACAGAGCCACTTAAAGCTAAACTTAGGAGAATGGTTCTGTTTAGTTATGTGTCTTTGTAGCAGGAAAAGATACATTCCTATTTTCTGGGTTCCTACAATTAAAGACAGTCAGAGAACAAGTAAGATGGCCAACTAGTGAATCTGGTAAAATTCAGTCCTAAAAAAAGTCTGTTAAAATTGAAATGTTCTTCATTTTAGTTTCTTGATACATGCTAAAAAGCCCAGAGGGTAAATTGAAAGCTATGCCTATGTTCTCAAAATGAAACTCATTTGTGTGTATAATAAATGTCTCACTGACCTTTGGCACTCCAGGGCTTTTGTACTTTCTCTTCTCTTTACCTAGAATGTTCTTTCCCATATGGTCTAGTGGGTCATACCTTTACTTCATTTAGACCTCTGTTCTCCTGCCACGTCCTCACAGAGGTTCACCCTGAACATTCTACCCCAAACCTACACACACTCCTTTGTTCACTTTCTGTTCTCTTAATTTGCTCTATTTTCCTTCACAGTTCCTATCTCTCCCTGGCATTATATATGCTCTTGTTTATCACTGGTCTCCTTCCCTTAAATGTAAACTCCACAGGGGTAAACTTGGAACTACTCATTGTGTGTCCTTGGTGCCAAAATGGTGCTCAGAGTGGGTCTTCAGTAATATTTATTGAATAAGAAACCATTCTGGAAGTTTTCCCTCCAAGTAAATTACTGTGGTCACATTACCTCTGACTCAAGACAAACAATCTAAGAAGGGCAATAGGGTGAAATGGAAATGAAACCTGGCTAAGAGAGAAGAGAATCAACTCCATTTTTGGCTGTACCAGTCACGTCGCTCTGGGAAAATCACCCCACCTTACCGGAACCCGGTTTCCTCACTACAAAATGAGGGGCATTGACAAGATGATTTTTAAAAATTCCTTCTCACTCTGAGAATTCTCTGATTTTGATTTAATTTGTCCTATTTGAAAGAAAACAATTCTCCATTGTTCTTTTCTGGCCATGTGCTCTGTTGGGGAAAAATAATAATACAATAGAATCATGTGTGTTTCATAAAAATTGTTACCTCAGAAGGCTTTATGGAGTTAGAAAATGTCACTATAAAGTTAAATAAATGGTAGCCAAGGGAGAAATGAGCAGGGAAGACAGGGAGAGGCTAGAGATCTTAAATGAAATTTTGAGACATAAGATTTGAAGAGACAGCTGGAGCAAAGATGGGCTTGTGACAGGAATGAGGAAAATGTGAGGTCAAAGGACTGATGGGAGGAAAAATAAAGGTAAGATAGACAAAAATTGAGGAACTTTTAAAAAAATTTGGACTTCGAACAATACAATGTAATGGAGTGTTTTAATTTAAAGAAAAGGAAACGACCGTAGATCTGAAAGAGTTGGGGAAACAGTTCCCTGAGGATGTGTGGGGGTGAACTATGACGGTGACATGAGTAGTGTGAGTGATAACTCCACACTTTCACACAACCGTAAGCCCTTCAGGCACATCCAAGAATAAAGAAATATATTCATAGCTGGAATCAAGGCTTCTGGCTATAATGACATGGATTTTTACATCCTTGTTGCTCTTTCTTAGATCAGATCTAAGTGAAACCCATAAACTCCTAATATGCTGACTAGAAAAGTTCACATTTCCCCCCAAAAGGCTAATCAAAGTCCTCAAACTTACTTTGTTTAGAAGGCAGTTGGTTGGATTTAGGTTCTTTCCTAGTTGCTTTTTTTTTTTTTTTAATGTTATCATCTACCTGCTTTGGTCTATTGTTCTGTTTTTAAGAAAAAAAAATTATGAGAGAAGCTGGTGTAGTGACTTAAAGTCACTCTTTCATCTTCCTTTTGAATTTGAAATGATACGCAGATACCCTGGGGTAAGGTGGGAAATCCTATTCCACACAGGATAGAGTCATAAACTCTTACGGAATGCCATTGTCACGGGCGAATTCAGATATTATTTCAATAAACTCCTTTGAGCAACATAATCTATGAGTTTATTAAAAGACCCTCAGGTTTATCTTGTGGACTATAAATAATCTATACGCTCTTTCAAACAAAAAATTCAAATGGCAGAACAAAGGCATTAAGCTTTCCCCTCAAGTTACATTAGGAGTGGATCTGTTTGCTGCCAACACAGCCTCCTGATACGTTACAGGGGCTGGAACAGTTCCTAATGTAGCTCGATGAGAACAACAACTGCATCTGGGTTTCCCACAGCCTCAGAGTAAGTGGTGGGTGAACCAGGGTTCAGAAGCATACAAATAGCTGAGGCTATTTCTTTCTACCTTGTCAAAGGGAGCAAGTGAATTTCACCGGCCTTGTGTCCCTCCGCAGAGTTCTTCCTCTCCAATTCCCCTCGCTGCTCACCATTTGGGGTTTTCTTCCAGCGATACTATGGCTCCACCTCCCTTCTCCCTTCTCCTTTGCTGCCTCCTTCCCTCTCTCACTCCTTCTGTCTTCCCTCTGTCTCCTCACTCACACAGACCTTTAAATTCTAGCAAATGGAATAATGACAAGTAGAACCTGTTCATCTCCTTTTCCACTAAAATGAAATCTTTTTAAATCCTCTTGGGGCCTATTTTATGTATTCCAATCATACATAACTTGGTTCCCCTAACTTTGAGCTTTCATGCCAAAGCTAGTCCAGATTCAGAGAGGATGCTACCTTGAAAATGTTCTCTGAATGGGATAAGTTTTTTGAAAACAGAAATCTGAGATCGTTGTCTTTGCAATTCACACCTAGCTTAGACCATGCATTACCTTAACACAGAGACAATGAATGAATAAACTGAGTGGGTGTTTGGTGTAATTTGAGTGTAAGGAAAGAATTTGGAGCATCAAAATATAAAACAATTTTAAAAAAACTAAAAAATGCATCCAAAAAGAAAATCTTAAACAATAAAGACAATACATGGATCTATAAGGCAAGAAGTTTTTTGGGGAGATGGGTGACATATGACAATTGAGTCAAGTCAACTCTATTCAAAGAAGTGGATGATATAGCAGAGAAGGCAAGAGTCAGAGCAGATATCCAGATATTAAATTAAAGGGCATGGAGAATTCAAGCAGAGGGCCATTATAAATATTGACTTTGAAAATAATCTAATTGCGAAACAAAAGAAAGATTTATATCTACTTTTCCCCAAAGTAGTTTGTTTCCCAAAGTAGTTTTCTAATTAGGACCCCATGCAGTTAGCGCTAATACACTTTAATTCATTATTAGTCAATGGGCCTGGTTTTAAAATAACTCTTTCCAAAACACGGCAAATCAACTACGCTTCAATAAAATGAACTTATTCTCAAAAAGTAAAATAAAATAACTTCCCAATAGCATTAGAATAGAATTCTTGGGACAGAATAAAATATTGTAAAGACGAAAGTTTACTAAAAGTCTTTTGAAAAATCAAAGGATTAAATGTTGATGAATAAAAATTCACCAAAATTAATAGATATCTATATTGACATGTATTAGGCTCCACTGTCTTCTAGCTTTAGGTACTTTGCTATTATTACTTATCCCAAGTACGTTTATAGAAGTTCTTGTTCCCATTGTCAACCTATTATTTCCCCACATTATTTGATTTAATTAAATACAATGCTTCGTTGTTGTTGTTTAGTTGTTAAGTCATATCTGACTCTTTGTGACCCCATGGACTGTAGCCTGCCAGGCGCCTTTGTCCATGGGGTTTCCCAGGCAAGAATACTGGAGTGGGTTGACATTTCCTTCTCCAGGAGACCTTCCATGACACAGGTACTGAACCTGTGTCTCGTGCATTGCAGGCGGATTCTTTAGCATCTAGCCACCAGAGAAGGCCCCACAATGCTCTATCTTGCACCAACATTTCTTACAAACCTATCAGCAGATCAATACTTGTTGGAGAAAATCTAATATCAATCTATTATTAAGGAATTATTTAATTACCGGAACAATTTTTAGATGAGATTGATCTGGACCCACCAAATGATGAAAAAAAGAAGCCACTTCAAAATAATCCTTAAAAAAGTGCTATAGTCTCAAAATATTACCTATTACAAATAGGTAATATTACTTGTATTGACTATTAATCAAAATATTACCTATTACCTAGGGAAAAAATAGTAAGTTTACAATGGAGAACATCTTCCAACAAACCCCCATTGCAGGACATTCTACAAAATACCTGCCCAACACTCCATAAAATTGTCAAAATCATCAAAAAAAAACAAGGAAAAATCTAAGAAAGTGTAAGAGCCAAGAGAAGCCTCTGGAAATATGACAACTAAATATAATGTGCTATTCTGGATGGGTTCCAAGAAACAGGACAATAGAAAAACAACAGAGGAAATCTGAATAAATTACAGTATGGGCTTTAATTAACAATAATGTATGACCTAAATCAAATCCCTTATGATTATATAGTTGAAGTGAGAAATAGATGTAAGGGACTAGATCTGATAGACAGAGTGCCTGATGAACTATGGATGGAGGTTCGTGACATTGTACAGGAGACAGGGATTAAGACCATCCCCATGGAAAAGAAATGCAAAAAAGCAAAATGGCTGTCTGAGGAGGCCTTACAAATAGCTGTGAAAAGAAGAGAAGTGAAAAGCAAAGGAGAAAAAGAAAGATATTCCCATCTGAATGCAGAGTTCCAAAGAACAGCAAGGAGAGAAAAAAATGCCTTCCTCAGCAATCAATGCAAAGAAATAGAGGAAAACAACAGAGTAGGAAAGACTAGAGATCTTTTCAAGAAAATTAGAGATACCAAGGGAACATTTCATGCAAAGATCGGCTCGATAAAGGACAGAAATGGTATGGACCTAACAGAAGCAGAAGATATTAAGAAGAGGTGGCAAGAATACACAGAAGAACTGTACAAAAAAGATCTTCAGGACCCAGATAATCACGATGGTGTGATCACTCACCTAGAGCCAGACATCCTGGAATATGAAGTCAAGTGGGCCTTAGAAAGCATCACTATGAACAAAGCTAGTGGAGGTGATGGAATTCCAGTTGAGCTACTTCAAATCCTGAAAGATGATGCTGTGAAAGTGCTGCCCTCAATATGCCAGCAAATTTGGAAAATAGCAGTGGCCACAGGACTGGAAAAGGTCAGTTTTCATTCCAATCCCAAAGAAAGGCCATGCCAAAGAATGCTCAAACTACTGCACAATTGCACTCATCTCACACACTAGTAAAGTAATGCTCAACATTCTCCGAGCCAGGCTTCAGCAATACGTGAACCGTGAACTTCCAGATGCTCAAACTGGTGTTAGAAAAGGCAGAGGAAGCAGAGATCTAATTGCCAACTTCCATTGGATCATCAAAAAACAAGAGAGTTCCAGAAAAACATCTACTTCTGCTTTATTGACTACACCAAAGCCTTTGACTGTGTGGATCACCACAAACTGTGGAAAATTCTGAAAGAGATGGGAATACCAAACCTCCTGACCTGCCTCCTGAGAAATCTGTATGCAGGTCAGGAAGCGATAATTGGAACTGGATGTGGAACAACAGACTGGTTCCAAATCGGGAAAGGAGTACATCAAGGCTGTATATTGTCACCCTGCTTATTTAACTTATGTGCAGAGTACATCATGAGAAAAACTGGGCTGGAAGAAGAACAAGCTGGAATCAAGATTGCCAGGAGAAATGTCAATAACCTCAGATATGCAGACAACACCATCCTTATGCCAGAAAGTGAAGAGGAACTAAAAAGCCTCTTGATGAAAGTGAAGGAGGAGAGTGAAAAAGTTGGCTTAAATCTCAACATTCAGAAAACTAAGATCATGGCATCTGGTCCCATCACTTCATGGCAAATAGATGGAGAAACAGTGGAAACAGTGTCAGACTTTATTTTGGGGGGCTCCAAAATACTGAAGATAGTGATTTCAGCCATGAAATTAAAAGACACTTACTCCTTGGAAGGAAAGTTACGACCAACCTAGATAGCATATTTAAAAGCAGAGACATTACTTTGTCAACAAAGGTCTGTCTAGTCAAGGCTATGGTTTCTCAAGTGGTCATGTGTGGATGTGAAAGTTGGACAGTGAAGGAAGCTGAGCACTGAAGAACTGATGCTTTTGAACTGTGGTGTTGGCAAAGACTCTTGAGAGTCCCTTGGACTGCGAGGAGATCCAACCAGTCCATCCTAAAGGAGATCAATTCTGGGTGTTCATAGGAAGGACTGATGTTGAAGCTGAAACTTCAGTACTTTGGCCACCTCATGCAAAGAGTTGACTCATTGGAAAAGACCCTAATGCTGGGAAGGATTCAAGGCAGGAGGAGAAGGGGACAACAGAGGATGAGATTGCTGGATGGCATCACCGACTCAATGGACATGGGTTTGGGTTGACTCCAGGAGTTGGTGATAGACAGGGAGGCCTGGCGTGCTGTGATTCATGGGGTTACAAAGAGTTGGACACGACTGAATGACTGAACGGAACTGAACTGATATATTGTTTCGTTAATTAAAACAAATATTCCATATTACCCAAAGAGATTAATAAGGGGAAACTGTATATGAAATATATGGGAACTTTCTGTGTTATCTTTGCAGTTTTTATATAAATCTTAAACTTGGGGAGGGTGGTGGGAGGGGGGTTCAGGATGGGGAACACATGTAAATCCATGGCTGATTCATGTCAATGTATGACAAAAACCACTACTATATTGTAAAGTAATTAGCCTCCAACTAATAAATATAAATGAAAAAAAAACTTAAAAAAAGAAAAAAGTTTACTTTAAAAACTTAATGTAAATGAAATATTATTAAATAATTTTTATAGAAATGTTTTTTAAAACATAACAAACTGCTTTCTTTTTTCATTTATTTTTATTTGGAGGATAATTTCTTTACAACGTTGTGTTGGTTTCTGCCATATATCAACGTGAATCAGCCACATAGGTATATGAGCATCCCCTCCCTATTTAACCTCCTTCCTACATCCTACCCCACCCTACCCCTTAGGTTATCACAGAACACCAGTACAGAGCTCCCTGCATCATATAGTAAATTTCCATTGACTATCTAATTTTACACATGGTAATGTATATGCTTTCTTAAACAGCAATTGCAAGCATAATTGGATCTTTTCTTTAAAACTGGAGTACCTTATGGACATGAGTTTGTATCCTTTGTGATGAGACAATTACTATTTCTTCCTCTCTGACAGTCTGAAACCAGTGTGCATTTCTACTGCATGTGCCTACTTTAGCAAAGTCTGCCTGTTAATATAGATAAAGCATTCAGAATGGTGCCTGGAACTTAGAAAGTTTACAGTAACATTAATATTGCATGAAGATAACTGTCACTCACTTAACCGTAAGCAGATCATAAGCTTTGGATTGTTCCTAGTGATAATGATGAATGAGTTGTAACCCATTCATATTTGTTCACCTGGTTGCTATTGTGACTAACCAAATATGGACATTATTAAGTGACCCATCAAGATTCTTTGCAAATAGAAGCGTGAAATGAAATGATCCAGGAGGGAATTACATCTCTGTTTTAGGTCCCATTGGCTCCATCAAACAAGCATGGGGCTCATATATATCCCTCCCCCACACCGCCACATACATACACCTTCTTCTCTCTCTCTAAACTCTGACCTCCCCCCATCTCCCAGTTTAAAAATAGACCAAGGATACCACAGAAAACAGACTTCAAGTTGCAAAGCACCCAAGTGAACTTTCATGTTCTTTAGGAAGGTGGCTTTCTAAAGCATCTTTCTAGCTTTCAGATGCTTCATGACCAGAAACCCTTGAGTAGACAGCATGGAGGAAACCATGGGAGACTTGTCCCGGTCACTTTCAGGCAACGCTGTATTGGAAAATTCCTTGCCAGGCTCTTGCAGCAACGGCCGCCTGGCTCCACGCCTGCCAATCAAAAACAAGGCAGGCATCCCCTTTTGGCAAGTGGCCAGAGGAGGGTGCTCTGCTGTTAGGCGAAGATCCTCCAGGAAGAGAGGGGAACCAGCAAGCAGGGATCTTCCATCTCCCTTCAAACCTGCAAGTGGAGCCCTTGTGGTGTTTCTCCTTTTTTGTCTCATCCTGTCACTCTCTAGTCTTTGAACAATAGAGGCAACAATGGTCTTGTCTAAATGATTTCACAGGCTATTATTCAGACACTCAACTTTTAACATTTCAATTTTGTCATTCTGTTTCCACACAAAAGGTGCACTTCTACAGTATAATGTTCTCAGAATTATGTCAATGAGCAGTGATGGCTTTTAACATTAAGTTGATCATTAACAACTACATTATCTGAGGCATAATCAGTGCTTCATCCTTTTGTGTGATTATGACACTTCGGAATCTGAAACTAATAGGAGGATGCACTCATAACAACATATAAAAATATTTATACAGTAATAAAAGGTTAGTGAAAAGCAAACGGTGTGAAACAGTATAATGAATAAAAATACCAACATATTTTATTTACAAAGGTGAGTTTCTAAAGGAGAAAAACATGTAAGCAGTATCACAACAGTAACAGTTCTTTGCTCATAAAGGTTTTTAATACTGCATTTAAACATTCTGTGTAGGGGTCATTTCAATGGAGTTTTACAAGGGGGGCATAATCCAGTAAGTCTGTATTTTTTAAACAGTTGAATAAGGCAAAAAGAAGATTTTATGTTTTAAGAATTACTTTCATAAATTTTCAAGCTGTTTGTACTTTCACAATTTTTCAAGCTATTTGGCAAAGAAGGTTGAACTGATGATACTGAGTATTTTTTTAAACTTATTTTACTCTTCCTTCTCCCATCTCTTGCGTGAGAAATCACGCAGGGAAGAATTGTGTGTATTTGCCTACCACTCAGTGTTTGCTACCATGCAGCATTCAAGACACGGGAGAATAATTACAACACCAAGTTCTAAAGTCTGGAGAGAAGCCCCAGTCTAAATGGACCATCTTTTACATATGATTTGGGGTTTTGATTAGAACCTGTTAATTTGTAACAGATCCATCATCAAAGAATCAAGCCAATGTCCATGTAATCATAAAGAGTAACATGCTATTCTTATCACTTGATGAAGAAGTCACTTTTCCAGGAATCTATCCTTTAAGAAATTCCTGAATCCAGAAATAACTTAGCACATAAAGAAGTTTATCACAGTGCTATTTATAACAGTGAATATCAAACCAACCTGACTATCCAAAAAGAGAGGGGCGGTTAAGAAACCAATGACTACGTTTTCATTTGGACACAAGATGACAGATGGCTTAGCCATTTCTTGTGATGTTTACAAAAAAATTGATAAATAAAATACTTATAAAATTTTAAAAATTAAAAAGAATTGCATTGTGAGTATGTATTGAAAGCACTATGCACAGAAAAAAAGGTGGAGATGAGCTGGGAGAAGAAAATATACCAAGTAAATAGTGTAGTTTTCTTGGGCGGTGGTTTCTTTCCTCCTCCTCCCCCTCCCCGCTTCTCCTTCTTCTTTCTTCTCTGTACTTTTCTGTATTTTCACATTTTCTTCAAATAGAATACATTATTTTTCCCATTTAAAACAGGATGCATGTTTAACTCTGTTGTTTCCTTGTCCTTATTGGAAGATATTGAATCAAATGTACATTGAACAAGAACAACGTGTGACAGCCACGATTTTCATTCTTCCAACACTGAAAGGTAGTCCTTAGACTAGAAAGTACAGAAACTTTGTGTGGAATACAATGTGTCATTTGTGTGGCCTCCTCCTGCCCCAAGTCTTCCCCTCCCTGACTGATCTCATCTACGATGATAAAGCCTTATCTTGTCCATGTGACTGCCCTGTGTCCAGAGAGCTTTGCTTCAGCTCATTTCAGTTCACACTGCTTTTTGGAGCTTGTCTGCAACATTAATGTAAGAGATTTACTTAAAGAATAGAAGCAACATATTTTGAGGGAGAGAGTGGAAGGCTTTCGTCACTTTATCCTGGGAACCAGGGATTCATTCTAAGAGAATGTATGTACCTGACTGTGGGGAGGGAATTTGACAGAACAGTTTGAGGTGCAAGAAGGCATATGGGCAAGGAGGGATTGTTCAACACACTCACTGCTATAACCAAAGAACCCTACTTGCTGGCCTTTGGATGTGTCTTATTCTGTCTGTCCATCTTTCCAAACACCTCATGTATTACTTCTCCTCCTAGAATGCTCTCTCTTATCCTGTCTATTCTTACTCAAGTCCTGTCTCTATCTTTCTTTCAAACTTAGCCCCTTTAAAAATAACACATACGAGCTTTATATATGAAGATATTTAGCCCTTACTTATAATACTATGTTTGATCACAAATCACTCTTCTAAAATGTTCTAACTAAAAACATTTAGTCCCGTGGGCTATAGCCCACCAGGCTTCTCTGTCCACAGAATTCTCCAGGCAAGCATACTGGAGCGGGTTGCCATTTTCTTTTCCAAAAAACCACTTCAACTCTGTACTTTTTCTTATTTTTTCCCAATTCACAATAATACATTGAAAAAATACTGATGTATAGAAACATTACACAAAAATTGTATTAATAAAATGTGGTGCAGGTTCATTCTTTTGGATGTCTTCTCCAAAATTCAAAGATATAGGAAAATGTTGGTAACCATAAAACAAAGGCATAATGATTTTAGTTATGATTACTTCTGAAGTTATAAGAGTTTGTTTTATGGATGCCTATTTAACTCTGCTTCTCTTTTCTGATTTTCAATCAGTATTTGCTTAAAATACCTAGAAAAAAGCATAGGTTTATATTTGATATGTAGAAAGAATAAATATACTGAGCAGATACAAGAATAAATCAACCCAGAATCCATGGGTAGCCAGCCTAGTAGAACACAAGTCACTGAGCAGCTACCAGCAGTTTCTTTGATGAGCTAATCAGTTTTTCTGCAGATCAGTTTAATTACTTTCCATGTTAGAAGGAAAGGACATGTGCACAAATAGGAAGTCTTTGATATAACCTTTATAGTCTTCAAGAAGCTTTTAATTTCTGACTTCTACTGTACTAGACAGGGTTGCCAACAATCCTGTCATGCCAACCAAAAGGTGTTCATCTGCATTCTCCTTAGTGGTCTTTTTTTGTGTGAAGACTATGCTTCTTCTGCACTTGAAATTCCACTTCCGCTATATTACGCTTCCTGTCAGTACGTGTGACCTACCTCCATTTCAAGCAGCTATGACACGGGAAGACTCTTCAATAACTGTAATGTCAAGACCTTCTTTCTTTTATCTTTTTTTAAAAAAGATTTTTTTATGTAGATGAGGACCACTTTTAAAGTTTTATTGAATCTGTTACAATATTGCTTCTGTTCTATATATTGGTCTTTTTGCCACGAGATATGTGAGACCTTAGCTCTCCAACAAGAGATAGAACCTGCACCTCCTGCACTGGAAGGTGAAGTTTAACCACTGGATCACCAGGGAAGTCCCCCTTCTTTCTTTACAATGATGTTGTCTGAAGCATGTGTTCAGTTGATTTGGTCATGTCCAATACTTTGAGACCCTATCGACTATAGCCCGCCAGGTTCCTCTGTCCATGGGATTCTCCAGGCAAGTATACTGGAGTGGGTTGCCATGCCCTCCTCCAGGAGATCTTCCCGGCCCAGGGATCGAACCTGTGTCTCTTGTGTCTCCTGCATTGCAGGCAGGTTCTTAACTCACTGAGCCACCTGGGAAGCCCCTTTTATGATGATATTGAACTGTAAGTTGGGTACTACAATCCATGAGATTCACTAGTGAAACAAACATAAATGGAGCCCTCAGGTTATCTCTGTAAATAACCTCTGTCCTGTTTATCTACCATTGCATAACAAATTACCCCACAATTTAGCAACTTCAAACAATAATAGATATTTATTATATCATAAAGTTCTTGAGGGTCAAAATTGAGGAGCAGCTTACATGAATGATTCAAGCTTCAGATCTCTCATGTTTCAGTCTAAATAGTGACTTGGTTTGCAGTTACCTGAAGCATTGACTTGGGCTGGATGATCTCCTTCCAAGGTGGCTCACTCACACAGCTGGAGGCTTGGTTCTGGCTGTTAATAAGAGGTCTCAGTTTTTTCCCGGTAGGCTTCACCAGAAAGCTGTTCAACACACAGGCTAGCTTTTCCCAAAGAACTGGTCAAAACCGCAGTCACTTACGTGACCCAGCCTGGGAAATCACAGACCCTCATTTCCACAGTATCATATTGATTACACAAGATCAGCCCTATCCAATGTGAAGTGTGTGATAACAAAAAGCAGAGATTATTGGGAGTCAACTCAGTCATCCTGTTATTGCTCATGACACCTTCTATCGAGATATGGAATTGTTCTTTGATCAATTTGAATCTGACGTGGCCTGTGACTGTTTTGAACAACTGAATACAACGGAAGTGGTGCTATGTATACACGCATGTGCTCAGTCGTGCCTGACTCTTTGTGATCCCATAGACAATAGCCCGCCAGACTCCTTTGTCCATGGAATTGTCCAGGCAAGAATACTGGAGTGGGTTGCCATTTCTTCCTCCAGACGATCTTCCCGACCCAAGGATTGAACCCTCATCTCCTGAGTCTCTTGCATCTCCTGCACTGGCAGTTGGATTCTTTTCCACTGGGCCACCTGGGAAGCCCAAGCGATGCTATGCCAGTTCCAAATTAAGAGTCTTTTAAGGACATTGGAAGTTTTTTTTTTCTTGCTGTTTGGATCCTTGAGCCATTCTCTAAGAAGTTCGGACTAGAGCGTCACTGGTGGCTCAGTGGTAAAGAACCCTGATCTGAGTTCAATCCCTGATGCAGGAAGATCCCATATGCCAAGAGAAGCAACTCAGCCGGTGCACAGCAACTATTGAACCTGTGCTCTAGAGCCCGGGGAGCTGCAACTACTGAGCGCACACACTGCAACTACTGACACCCGTGGCCCCAGAGCCTGTGCTCTGCAACGAGAACCCACGCTGCAGCTAAAGACTAGCCCCTGCTCACCACAACCAGAGAAAAGCCTGAGCAGCAACCAAGGCCCAGCACAGCCAAAAATGAAATAAATAGATACAATTTTAAAAAAAGAAGTTTAGGCTGCCTTGCTGAAAAAATAGCTACAACCTGGTTTGTTGAGGTACTGGACATGTGTGCAAAGAAGGCCATCCTGGTTAATTATTCAGATGACTCCAGAACCTATTACTGAAGGACTGCAACTACATGAGAAATTTCAAGTTAATATCACCAGCTGAGTCTGCCAATTCATACAACTATGAGACTATGAAATGATTTGCTATCCAATGACAGAAAATCAGGACAAAAGTTATGCAACTTTCTATTTTTCATTCTTGGTGCTTTGTGTATACCTTTGTATTACAACAATAGTTCCATGATGGCAGGGGACAGGACCTGGGTTACTACAATGGCATCTTAACTGGTTTTTCACAATACTCTTGCCTCCAACCAACTATTCGTCAAATAGTAGTCAAAGTGACTATCAACATAACTTGTATCAAAGTCTTTCCCCATCCTCAGATGATTCTATGCTTCAGTTTTGTATTATGATCGCAGATTGCAGTCTATATACCGATACAACTCTTTCATAACATGTATAGCACTGTATTTTTAATTGTAACTTGCATAATCATTTTTTAATGTTGTTCTCCCTAACTAGATATTAATCTCTAAGAGGCAAGGTGACTTATCCATTGGTCTAGCCTCTGTGTCAAGCACAATGCTTAGTACATAGTAGCCATTCAATAAATACTTGTTAAATGAATAACTTTTAAAAAATGGCTTTTACAGTTCACTCGATTTTGTATCAGCAACTTAGTCCCTAAGTTGCCTTAGGGAGTAACTAACTTGCCTCTTTGGGCTATTTCCAGTTGCAATAAATATATAAAACCAATTAATGTTTCAGCTAGCTTTTCACAGGCTTCCAGAAATAGGTCAAGAAAAGAGTTACGTGAAATGTGACATATGTTCCAGTCTTAAACTAAGGATCCTGTTAAGATAAGCAGAGTTGTGGCCACTCTTTATTGAGAATAGCTATTCAGATTCTATCTAATTGATCAAAGCAAAATAAATGATAATCCTCCCACTTCCTTTTGCTAGTTCTCATTTTTATTTTCTACAGCATTTTTAAAATGATTTCCTACATTTTCTATTGCATATTTATATGTATTAACTTATTTAGATTAAGAATAAAAGATTCTCCAACTCCTTCCTTTGGCGACCTTGGAAGCATAAAGCCTTAGTTAACATAATCAGACCAATCCTAGAAAATTAAAATCACCACCCAAAATGCTTCTGCATTATTAAAAAATGGAGCCAGACAGACTGTTAGGTAAAGCATATGCTAACAAAGCACAGAAGTGGTTAAACACAAGGACATTTCCCTATATAGGAGACCAAAGGCCCAAATATTCAATAACAAAAATTTTGGCCATATGTGCACTTATGTAGAACAGATTATTAACTGTTATCCTCTGTAAATATAAGAAATGAATTACAATAAATCTGAATAATTTTAAATTCTTTTTTTTTTCTGAAATCACAGCCATTAAGCAGTGGTGATCATTCAGTGGAAATACTCATCAAGATACATGTATGACAGAAATACCAAGTTCATTTTGGGATGTCAAATGGAGGCAGATTCTACAAATGCTTATATTCAAAAACATTTTCAGAGTAATTATGCTTTTTTGGACAACGTTTTCAGCATCCTTTTTCTTTTTTTCTTACATATGTTTCTAAATCTGTGTTTGGAATCCAAATTTTAAATTTAATTACAAGCTGAAGAATATGCTTACTTAACATCCAATTTAATCCTAAATTACCCTGAAATTCATAGAGGCTCATGGGAGTTTAGGGTTGGAAGTTTCCTAAAGTTTTTCTAATCCAGCGGTTTTCAAAGATTAATGTGCTCTAGAATCACCTAGTTGTTGTTCTTTGGGTTATTCTGGTGGCTCAAAGTGTAATGGGTCTGCTTGCAATGCGGGAGGACCGGGTTCAGTCCCTAGGTCAGGAAGATCCCTTGCAGAAGGGAGTGGCTACCCCTACAGGATTCTTGCCTGAAGTACCCCATGGACAGAGGAGTCTGGCAGGCTACAGTCCATGGGATTGCAAAGAATTGTCACGACTGAGCAACTAACACATTCGGAATCACCTAGAGGACTTATTAAAATCCAGATTGCTGGGCTCCACCCTCTGAGTTTCTGAATCCATGGGTTTGTGGAGGGAACTGAGAGTTTGCTTCTATAGCTACTTCCCAGATCATGTTAATGTTAGTGGTCCAGAGGCCTCACTTTCAGGATCACTGATCTAACCAACTGCTTACATTTTACAGATAAAGAAAGAAAGTCCCAGAAAACTTACAAAATTAATGCAATGATTCTGCCACAGTCAGTGATAAAACGTCAGGAAAGGGTGAGATTAGAAGACAGGTTTCCTATTTCCAAGTAGAATGTTCCTCTGATACTACTTTCTTATTCTGAAGTATATTTAGGACCATATGAGGCATTGATTAATAAGCTACAGAAAAAATAAGTCACAGCTGAGGAAAAGGGAAGACAACATAAACATGGTCTCTCCCATTCGACAAAATTAAAGACATGCAGGACCACACCAAAAATTGAATGATTCAGGTATTTCTTTGTGGCCACTACTCCCCTTTTGAAGTTCATTTCCCTCTAAACATCTAAGGACTTACTTTGCATTCTTACATTGCAACGTCTTTGTTGATAACTTTTCAGTAATTCCATTAAAGCAAATCACAGGGTTGTCAAATCTTCAAGGATCAGAAGATCATGAGTTGACAAGTAGCAGATGCACAGAAAGAAGTTTTAAATAACGTGCATTCATTCCCCATGTGGAGTAAAGTAGAATACCTATCACTCCATGATAGTAAAAACCAGCCGGGAAGTAATGAAGAATGGAGTTATGCCATGATATTTACCATTTCTCCCACTTTTATGCAGCGAAGAACCAAAAAATTCAGAAGAAAGAAAACTCTTAGATTTTCCAACAAGCTGTTTCTGTTTAAGGACAGAAGTTTCTGTTAAAATTTAGTATAATTGTGATGTCACTGAGCAGAGTGAAAGCTGCAGGCAAATAGAACATTCTCATTGTAATACCACTACTGTAGGCATATTTGAAACACTATAGCTTCTTCAGACTATAATTATAACTTTGTTTGCTGCTTCTGTGGTTTCAAAGATAATAGAAGTTGTTCACAAAATTTACACAACACTGATGTGTTGCATATAAAATATAGACAGTCACGTGCAAAATATCCCATTATATATTTTCTCATAGAGAAAAACAGCTGAGAAACCTACAGACCATCAAATTATGACTCCAGTGTTTCATTACAAGCAATTAGACTCCGGAACCCAAAGGTACAACCAAACTGCTTGGTGTAATTTGGCTAATACCATTTAAGAGCTGGGCCACAGGTGTTTAAATCTGCAGAAAAGAAACGTCCCGGCGGCTCTGGGGTCTTATTACTTTACTTTTAATTCCTTCCATTGCCTTTACATCAAAGGTGGGACTTGGGAGAAAATATATGTTAAATGAGGAGAGAGATTCAAAAGTCCACTGATTCATTCCACAAGCACTGAGTGAATCACTACTCCGTGTCAGGCACAGTTCTTGCCTAAGTGAACTCAAAATCCAGCAGGAGAAGTGGCCATAAATTCATCCCTTGTCAAACATTGAACACTGTTGTAAAGATATCAGTACAACCTGTTACTCATGTTATAGAACAGACTGTTTTTTTGTTCAGACTGGGAAATTAAGAAATAATTGCCAAAAAACGACATTGATATGGGTCTAGAGGAATTAAAAAGTAGTTTCCATACAGAAAAGAAAATCATCTGATGGGAAATAAAGCCTTGAAAGACAGGTTTGAGGTCATAGCCCTTAGAAAATTATGCTAAGGAATTTGTACACTGTTTCCAAGACAGTAGGAGACATGGGGAGTGTTTGAGGGCTCTGGGCCGAGTAGTTTCTGAGAAATTTCTGGGAAGCACACCTAAAAAAGGTAGACAAAAAATAAAAGACGTCTTTCTGTAATGCTTGGATGAGCTGTTATAATAATAGACTCCCTAGAAACCAATCACAAATAATCCAAGGGGTTAAAGAGATTTGGAACAGACTTTTGCCCTGAGGTATCAGCAAATTTCTGGTGGCCTAGAACCTGAATTTCAATGAATCATGCATCAGTGACAGGACACAAAACTGAGGCCAGAACAGAAATAGATATCAACACAACAAGGTAAATGGGAAAATAAACCCAATAAAATTAACAACAACAAACTAAATGAAAATTAAAGATATGATATGCAGCACCAATACAACCAAAAGTTAGTTCTATGATAAGACTAATAAGGAACAAATCTCTGACAAGAGTAATCAAGGGGAACAAAAAGGGAAGAAGGATGCAAAATACATGAAATGAGGGATGAAAGAGGGACTTAATTAGTGATGCAGCACATCCTAAAAAGATAGTATGAGAGTATTGTATCAACTTTGTTATAGTAAATTTACATTGATCAGTGAAATGGGCAAATTTCTAGGAAGATTTGTAAACTTACCTATTCATAAAGACCTAGAAAATCTAAGTCACCTTAGACTCTCCCAAGAAACTAAAAATATTATTTTAAAATTTCTCCCAAAGAAAAGGAGCTTGTTGAAATTGTTCTATTGATGCATTTTGCCATGCAATCAAGGAATAGATTATTCCACTATTTTAGAGAAGAGAGAAAAAGAAATACTCATAGGTAAAAACTAGCATATCCTTTATACTAAACCATACAGAGTCAGTTTGAAACAGAAAATTATGAGTTAATCTCACATAAAAATTATTAAACTAAGTCCAGGGATATACAAAGAAGACAACACACTATTAACAGATCATGATTGTTCTATAAAAGTCGAGCTGATTCAACATTAGAAAATTATGAGATTGCTTTGTTATACTAAAAGATTAGAGGAGGAAATCAAGGGACGTAAACCTGAACATCCATGAAGCTCAACAAACTCTAAGTAGGATAAGTACAAAGAGATTCTCACCAAGCACATCATGCCAAACTTGCAAAAGACAGAAACAAAGAGCAAATCTTGAAAATAGCACATGAGAATCTACTCATCATATACAAGGGATCCTCAAAAAGATTATAAGCTGATTTCTCTTCATAATCATGGAGGTCAACAGGCAGTAAAATGACATATGTAAGTGCTGAAAGAAGAAAATTGTCAACCAAGAATTCTGTATCTAATAAAAATATCCTGCAAAAATGAAGGTGAAATTAAGACATTTCCAAATGAAAAAATCAAAGAGAGTTTATCAGCAGTAGTCCAACCCTGTAAGAAATGTTCTCTAAGTATCCTCATAGCTCAATTGGTAAAGAATCTTCCTGTAATGCAGGATACTGGGGTTCAATTCCTGGGTTGGGAAGATCCCCTGGAGAAGGAAATGACAGACCAGTATTCTTGCCTGGAGAATCCCATGGACAGAGGAACCTGGCAGGTTACAGTCCATGGGGTCACAAGAGTCAGACATGACTTAGCAATTAAACCACCACCATAAAAAATGTTATAAGGAGTCCCCCAGACTGAAACAAAGGATACTAGACAATAACTCAAGATCTTATGAAACAATAAGGAGCAATAATAAAAAAGCTATTCAGCAAACATGATCATAAATAGTAATGTATATTTGATGTGTAACTCCTCTTTTTTTCCCCTATATTATTTGGAAGACAAATGCATTAAAGAATAATTATAAATAATCATAAAATTATGTTAAGGAGTGGGAGATAGAGTTATAAAGGAAGAGAGATTTGTATACAACTGAAGGATAGTCTGAACAAATTTTTACCTAACAAGTAATAACCAGTGGAGGGACTTGACCTATCAGTTGGCAAGACTTATTACAAAATATACTATTTAGGACACTGTGGCATTAGTGTGGAAATGATCGCATAGAACAATGGAGCAAGAAAGAAATGCCAGAATCAAATCTATACACCTTGATGGAAACCTGATATATGAGAGAACTAGAACTGTCAATCAGTAGCAAAAGATAAATTTATCATTAAAATATGCTTGGACAATTGATGATCCATATGGAAAAAGATGTGTATTTTCAACTATACAAATAATCAATCCCAGATAGATCAAGTACTTGAACTGGAAAAGCAAGAGTAAAAAATTTTAAAGATTAGGGGAAAATATATTTGCCAATGCAGGGTAATAAATAATTTTTAAATCAAGCAGAAAACATAAACCAAAAAGGGAAAGAGTGAAAAAAAATCGCTATTTCTAGAATAAATTTTAGAATCTTATGAATTCAAATGAAAAAGTCAAATAGTTTCTTTAAAATATGAAGAAGCTATAACAAAAAGTTTTCCAAAGATGAATAGACAGTAAACATAGGAAAAAATTTCTTAATGGCAACGATAATCAAGCAATGTGTATTAAAACTACCATGAACTATAATGTTATGTCCAAACAGTGGTAAAAATTCAGAAGTCTGAAAATGCCAGATATTAGCAGTACATGGAATAAAGGTTTTACACTGCTGATGTAGAATAAAGTTGAACAAATTGTTAAAACTACTTTGGAAAACAATTTGGAGTTGCTTGGTAAAGGTGCATCTGTGCATACCCAGCATTTCTAGTTGTATATTCTAGAGAAGGTCTTGAGTACATGAACATGAGCAAACATATATAAGAACATTTATAGTGACATGTATTTTGTAATAACAAATCAATACAAATGTCCAACAGCAGTAGAATAAAAAAACTGAAATGCATTCTTTGTTATTGAGATAAAATTGGTAAATAAAATTGTATGTTTCAAGTGTACAACATTGCAATTCAATATTTGTTAGAATCCAGTAGTATACAACAGTGAAACATGTATTCCAGATAAATCAACATAAATATATCTCTAATACTTAATTTTGAGTCACAGAGTAATATATCATGATTCTTTTTATATAAAGTACAAAAGAAGGCTAAACAAAATAGCAGAGATTCAGATTTTTATAAGTATATACACATATGATTTCTACATAGATTAACACATACACATATATGACAAACTTTAAGGAAAACAAGGGATTAGTTAACATAATTCATGATAGTAGTTACCTTCAGGGCAGAGGAAAGGAAAGTGAAAGTGAAGTCGCTCAGTCGTATCCAACTCCGTAACCTACCAGGCTCCTCGGTCCGTGGGATTTTCCAGGCAAGAATACTGGAGTGGGTTGCCATAGAGGAAGGGGGCTTCAACGGGGCAGAAACTCACAAAACATAGGCTTTCAAATACAAAGGTAATATCTTATTTCTTAGGCTGAATTAAGAGCAGTGATCGCTTCATTTTTTAAAAATGCTACTTCTGTATATTATATCCATTCTTCCAGTATGCTGTATTTCACTATATAAAGCATTATATTCACAATGGACTACACAACACTTTATAGAAGTGAAAAGTAAAAAAGTAAGTCTGAGCAGGAAAAAGGAATTGAGTCTAAATTTTAGGAAAGTTATTCTGGTGGACATACAGAAGAGAGACATTGATGGCGTCTGTTATCTCCATGGAGAAAATGAGGTTCGAACCTGGGCAATGCCAGTCAAGGGCAGATTTAGAAGAGAAATGTTATGAATGCATCATTGATAGAATAGATAAGAGAATTTGTTTAAATTTTTAACTGTAGGATAATAACTTTACAATACTGTATTTGTTACCTTACATTAACATGAATCAGCCATATATATATATAACCCCTCCCTCTTGAAGATAGAGGATATTTATGCGTTTTGTGCCTGACTTAGGATGGTGACAATGACCAAGGAGAACTGTAGGAAAGCTCTACTTGAAGGATGAGAAAAAGAATAGGAGTAACCAATAGAAAAAGAGACCCACTGAAGAACATCCCCAAAGCCAGGTGAGGATTAGGAAGTTAGTTTGGAACAGAGATAACTCAATCACTGTAGAATAAGTTCTGAAATCAACTCCTGGTATGCGATGTACAGAAATATTTTTCTGAATTTGGGTGAAGGGAGAGGGTGTGGAATAGCAGCTGTGAGAAGTACAGTAGGGAAAAATTAGAGACAGAAAGATGACTGAAGAGCAATGAGAGCCCAGCTGAGGTTGGATAGCATGAGTCTGTAGGACAGACCTCTGGCACAGTTCATGACCTTGAGTGATCATCAAGGTTGCAAATATTTTCATGTTCTAAACATACAGACATACATATGCAAAGACTCGTGCATGCACTCACAGGTTCAAGTTTGGACTAAATAATTTGTTAGAGGTGTATCAAAAACCAGAGACCACAATATAGAGGAGACTGTCAAATCCTTTATATTTAGGCCACATAATTAATTGCCATGGATAACTATTTCCATCTAGGCACAGCTTCTTCAGGATTCTGGTGGATCAGGATTTCCAGCAAATGTTTAAAAAGGAAGGTTAGTGGAACAAATTGGAGCCCCCACTGCGGCAGTTAACTCTGAAGCAATAACTGATATTCACCCTCCCCCCGCTTTTCACTTGCTTTAGACTCTCCTCCCCTCGGTCTGCACTCTGCCTGGTAGTTTGACTCAGGCCCTCATCTCTGGCTTCTTGTTTCTATGTCGTTCTCAAGTCATAGTTATTGTACTTGCTCTTCACAAGCACCGATTACAGTGGTCAGGAGAGGCGCACATATTTCCCGTTGTGTAGCACAGCCCCACTTTTTTGAGACAGTCATAGTCAGTTGTAAGGAGAAGCCGAAGTGATGTGACAGTGACTTGTGTTTATTGCATTTTACTCTGACCCTTGATAGAAGCATGCTTATTTGAGAACTAGGACCTCAAGACCTACAGAGCCCAGTCTTGCAGAGACAGCAAGCACAGGCTGACCATGTGGGTTACCAGGAGTGATGAAGAGGAAGATCGCTCCTACTTCCACCCCTAAATTCCCAGACCCGACTGTTTTATCTATTGAGGCCACAGTACCATATAATAGTCTTAATTTCAGTTACACAGCATGTTCTGAAGGGTAGCGCTCCATTGCTTTAGCCTACCATCTCTAAGCCAGCCCCTCAGCTAGACTGTACCTTCAAGAAGACATTCAATACATTCCATGATCTAATACCAGCTGCTGCATCTTATTTGCTGCAAAGTGGTCTCTTGGTCCATGGTAATGTTATGCAGGACTGCCTGTCAGTAAACCACTCAGTGAACCCTCAGTGGGTAGTACTGGCCAAGGACCTCCAAGCAGAAAAGGCAAACCTATATCTGGAGTAGGAAGGGATCCAGTCCAGAGCAAACACTGTAGGAAGAGTCTGATGTAGTTAATATCCAACAAGTAGCTCGCTGGTGTCCTCAAGGAGTATCACTGTATCAGGGTCCGACATACTCAATCGTAACAGGAAGTCTCGGCTCTTCAAGGGTCCTGTCAGCTGCTCTGCTACTAGGGAGCTCAGTTCCCTTATAGCATCTCCAACCGGGAGCCTCAGCCTACCAAGGACACTGCCACTGAGAGTGCCTGGCATCACCAGCAATACCTTCCTTATTTCCTTGGGAAACTCAATGTCCTCCAGACCCTTGTGAAGAATTTGGCCCATCGATAGGTTTTTCAGCCTCACATGGTTAACTCACAGCAGCAGCTTCCTTCTCTGAGCCCTGGGATCCTCTCTTCTACAGTTTCCTCCACAGGGCTGTATGGAAGTTCCAGGACTTCTGCGTCATTTATTGTGTGTGTGTGTGTTAGTCCTTCAGTCATGTCCAACTCTTTGTGACCCTTAGGACTATAGCCAGCCAGGCTTCTCTGTCCATGGAATTCTCCAGACAAGAATTGCTGGAGTGGGTTGCCATTTCCTTCTCCAGGGAGTATTCCTGACCCAGGGATGGAACCCAGGTCTCCTGCACTGTAGGCAAATTCTTTACCATCTGAGCCAGCAGGGAAGCCCATTCATTTATCGTAGAAAAGTGCTATCACTCAACTCCAGAAACAACCTCAGCAGCATAT
Organism: Odocoileus virginianus; assembly: GCF_023699985.2. Taxonomy (NCBI): domain Eukaryota; kingdom Metazoa; phylum Chordata; class Mammalia; order Artiodactyla; family Cervidae; genus Odocoileus; species Odocoileus virginianus. The sequence goes on along the minus strand of NC_069686.1, from coordinate 43,404,797 downwards.
TAGAACTGTCCTCCAAAGCCCTGCAAGTGTTAAGTCCTGTGTCTTTAGAGAATGCCCCACATTCTCTCTTGACCAGCATTATCTCCACCTCTATCTGATAATACTATGACGGTCCATTCTCAGACATACTCTCCTGCTTCTTTCTGGAACATGATAATCAAGTCCTGCAAATTGCTATCCTTTTTCCAGTCAACCTATGCCTTGATCTGACCAAACTTATAGGTCTAGGGCCAAGAGAGGACTTGGAAGACCCTGCGGAGGAGAAACATTGTCTTGTAAGTGACCTCTCATTTAAGGGTTCTTCACGTTCTTCAAGCAAGAAAAGAATCTAACTTCCATCAAGAATTAAGCCTCTTCTACAGAATTGGGGGTTTTAGGGAAATAGACTCAGGGTTCTCAAGCACATTTACCTCAAAATCCCTCCCCAGATCCTGTTTGCTTCTTATTAGAGCCTACCTTTGACACAGGACATGTGTTTATTCTGAGAATTCAGACTTCTCCTCAATTCAGCCACTATTACAATTAAATATAAAGGAACCAAACAATATCTGATCATCAGCTGTGTGTGACCTTCTACCTCAGAAGATGAGAGCCTCAAACATATACAAGAAGGCCTTCTGACTAGCACTTTGCTTTAAACTATTGATGAATAGATCTGAGCCTGTCACGTTCTCTCTTCATTGGATCAATAGCCCTTAGCAATAGCCATCTAGTTCCACAGTCTTTACAATTACTATTTTCCCCTTTCTCTCAAATACCTGAGACTTTGTGCCAATTATTACATCCCCTCTACCTGTACTAAGCTGTACCAGCTTATTACAGATGAAAGTATTCACAATGTCACTGCCACAGAGTAGCTGGGATGATCAATATCCTCCCTCCCAGCAGCTGGGGGCTGGGGGGTGGTACACATTGTCTGGAATTAAACTTCAGAATCCCATCCTTAAAAATTGCTTTCTAAGACCACATCTGCTTTCAACTGCCCTAGGTTAGGTTCCCTATTGCGTGCTCAGTTCTTTCTGGCTATAGCCTGCCAGGACTGTGGCCTGCCAGGCTCCTCTGTCCACGGGATTCTCCAGGCAAGAATACTGGAGTGGATTGCCATTTCCTCCTCCAGGGGATCCTCCAGACCCAGGGATCAAACCTGCATCTCCTATGTATCCTGTATTACAGGTTAGTTCTTTACCCACTGAGCCATCAGGCAAGCCCTAGGTTCCCTGGAAGCAGAGTCTGAGAAAGGCCTTCTTGTTTGGGTTATTTACTGATGCTCTTGAAAGAATGGGAGCAAGGGGTACAGAAGAGGCGCGGAAGGAACTAAGGAAGGATGTGGTCTTGGCATCCATTTGTTCCCGTAAGAAGTTCTGGAGCACAGATTGTACCACAGAGCTGGTCAGTTTACGGCAGAAGGATAAGACTTCTCTACCCCTGTGTCAGACAGTCATTGTCTATACAGGAGGGGCGGTGTTGGAGATGGGCGTGTGGACTTCCTGGTGAGGCGCAAGCATGTGTTCTCAATCGCCTCAGTCGTGTCTGACTCTGTGACCCTGTGGACTGTAGCTCACCAGACTCCTCTGTCCATGGGATTCTCCAGGCAAGAATACTGGAGTAGGTTTCCACGCCCTCCTCCAGGAGATCTTCCTGACTCGGGCTTGAACCCGTGTCTCCTGCATCTCTTGCACTGCAAGCAGACTGTTTACCCACTGAGCCACCTGGGAAGCCTTTCCTGGTGGGGTACCACCTGGTAAAGAATAATTCTGCAGAGAAGGCACAGCTATGAATGACGATCAGCCTATCCCCACAGCAGTCAGGAAGTGGGTGTATCACAGCATGCAAGGGATCCAACAGCACGGCGCCAGCACCATCCACTTAACTACTAAGTCTTCAGATACCTTTAGTGTTACAAACTGCAGTAACACAGAAGAGTAATCCATGAAATCAAACCATGTATCTAAAGCCAGGCGGTGATGTGCAGGAACCGGCTTCTATTAGCCCACAAGAGTTAATTATTCACATCTCTTCTCAATTGGGTCTTCAGTGATGTCATGTTGGAAACTTGAAATTGTCCATGGTGGGAGTACTTACACTATGGAAACCAGTGAAAGCTACACACCAGGCCCTTTTTTATGGGGGGGGGGGTGGGAAGAAGGGAGAAGATGATCAAGTTGTTAAACATTTACCAGCACACTGCTGACATAGTGCAAGAATCGTTATTTCCAACTTAAGTATAAAAAAAGGTTAAGAAAGAACAATTAAGTGACAGATTTAGAATTAAAATCTATTTCTCTCTGACTCCATCATATCAGGAATATTAGGCTAACTTAACATACATTTACTGAGTGACAACCACGTGCCAAGCATGACTGTCACTGAGGCACATTCTAAACCCACAAAGGACATGGAATGAAAGTTCACTCTATGGGAAATGGAGAACATGATATCTTGGGAATTTAATTGAATTTCTTCTAGCTATTTCCATGTCTTTGAGATTTTAATAATGTTCTAAAGATTTTTCCCTTTCAATCTGTAATATGAAGATTTTTTTAATGTAATCTAAATGCCTCAGTTTATGAGATACATATGCAAAAGCACTTTGGAAGTGCAGAAAGCTTAATACAAATGGATGAATTGTTAATGAGAAAATCATTAGAGAAGATATAGCTCTTTTTCAAATGGCTGAAGCAATAGATCCCTTGGAGTGAAGAGAAGGAGGACTTCAAGTACCCTCCTTAAACTGAGTCAAGGCCATTTTTTCTTATGGCTTTCAATTGAGGTGAAACAACTTTTCCAGGCTCTCGTTTTGACAATGATTTTTTAATGTGGTTGGAATTCTTCTGGTCCTGAAGAAAGGAGAAGCTCTTCTCTCTTCCAACATTTGCTTCCATCACCTTTTCAGAGCTAGAACTAGAGTTGTTCTAAAGAAAGTGTTTCAAAACTCATGTAGCTTCATATCTTTCCATACACATTCAGGGAAAGTTGTTGAGTTCAGGGCCATCATCTTTTTGGATGCTTGGTCATTTGCTGATTTCAAGACTTTCATATTTCAAACCTTTGGTTCCTTGCTTTTCTTCTCTCACATCTTTGACTATAACCTGCCTCCTCTCTGTCCCAGGTATCCTTGCTGTCTCCTCTCACCACTCTTTCTGGCAGAACAATACATCATCATTGCAGTGTCACTGGTCTGCAGTGCTGCAAACATCAATGACTTTCAAGAGCAAGGATATTCTAATAGAAGAAGAGAAAATAAAAGACGACTTACTCTTACAATAGTGAAAGGTACAATCACAGCATTAGGAATGGTTGTAATACTGGCAAAACTGCTGATCTGAGCACCTGACTGGTTCTTAGAGAAAGCAACACATGTATACACACAAACGTTCCCACACAAACACACAGAGAGAGAGAGCATATGAGTATATACCTATTTCCTAACTGAACAAAGAAAAGGCAACACAACTCTTTAAAGGGCTGTGTTTTTCTGGGTAAAATTTCAAAAGACTGCTCTCAAAGCATATTGTGCATGAGAGACAAGGAAGGTTATAGATGAGAGACAAAGTGAAAAACAATTCACTTGCTCCAAGAATTTGCTGAACAATTTCATCTTGCTGAATTCCACCCATTCACACATGTATTTAGATCCTAACAATGACTGACAGACATTTGGAAAGCAAAAGTAAAAGTTGACCCGCAGACAGTTCAAACTTGCCATATGCTTGCTGTCACTGTTAACAGTCTGTAGACCATCCTAATTTATGCTTCAGCAGATTAACCTGATGTATTTTAAAGAATCTGAATACCTGTTTATTTTTTAAATAAGGCATTTTATTTTTCCTTATTATTCATAAATATGACAGTAATGATAAATGAGTAAGGGCAGATTTAAGTAGGTGGAAAGGGGAGATGAAGGGTTTTTCCTCCTATGACCTCTCACAAATATTTTCCACTTAAATGATCGCCTTGCTGAACAAATTATCAAAAAATATACATCAGGTGCAATTTCAGAAATAAAAGTTCTGTCCTTCCACATAGCCTAACAGAATTGTAAAAGGAACTTATCAGTGTTTAAAAATCACTATATTTTAAATGGCATGTGTGTATGTATATGCAAATTACTAATCATATCCTCTTTTTAACCTAATATTTGTATTTTTAAATTTTGCTACTCTTTTGTGTGTTTAAGCAATCAAATATTCTATTAACTAGATGCCCTTTCCTTTTCTTTCATGAAACTACATTTCTTAGGCATTATTGTAGATGTAAAATATTTCTGATGGAAAGGGAAAGAATTACTATTACTTGTTTTAAAATTTGATACTGCAGTCCAAATCTTCTCAATCTTTCCTCTTTGTGCATTTGAGGGTAGATCTTCAACTTTCCCAATTTTAATCAGATAGCCCAGATGGTCATGCTTATGGTGAAAATGTCATGAAGGACTGGATAAATAAAATAATTAAGAGCTTTACTAATTAATTTTTAAAGTTTCTAGATTTTGAGCTAGGGCTATAGATTGTGTTATATAGACTTTGTCTCTTTTGCTTTTAACAGAAGTGGTTAATAGTGGTTGGTGTGTGGTAATGCTCAGTAAGTGAATTTTAATTAGTTATTAACAGTTATTTACAAGTTATCATATGTAGTCTGCTTTTAAAGGTGCCATACTTATGTCAAAATATTCTAAAATAATGAAACTCACCATCTAAAACATGCATGGCCATTCATTATTTTACAATAAAATATTTTGTCGCTTACATTTGAGCAAAGTTTACTTTTCAAATATCTCTTCTGACAGTATTTAAAGTATGAAGCATGAACAGAGTAAGTAACTTACAGCAAGTCATAGAAATTACACATGGAAACAGAATGAAAGTGGTTTAATTGCAGGCTTGCGTTTGCTGTCACACTGATGGGCAAAGCCGGTGGGACGAGGAGAGACCTGATCTACACGTCACCCAACAACATTCGCCTGGCTTTTTTTCACAGCAAAACCTCCTTGTCCTTTAAATTCTCGAGGTGAGGAGGGTAGGAATGATGCACTGGATTCATCTGAAGCACCAAGACTCTTGGTTCATCTGGAGAAGCGAAGCCCTGGGCAGCTGGCACCCTTCCATAGGGAGCTACAAACACCACTTTGCCACATTGCAAGTTTCCCCAGGCAGCAGATGTCTCATAGCTGCTGCGCAGGTCTCCAACTCCACCACACCACCTGGACAACATATTTAATGTACCGAGGATGCTTTTGTCGCCACTTGGGAAAGATTTTTTAAATTTTATTTCATTTTTCTCTCAGCACCTTCCTGATTAGTGAAATTTGGCCTCAGATTGCAAAACTTTGTATTCAAAAATATAAGGGGGAAGAATCAAAAGACTTACACATCTTCCCATCACCCCAATTCCCCACCCCCAAATCATTCTGGAAAAAAAAAAGCATCCATCTTCCGTATCGTGACAATGCTCTTTTATTCTTTAAAAATGGAATTTTTCCACAGAGCAATTCTGCTGAACCACGACACAGAAAAGTTACACAACGAACTGTGAGATGGTTCACCCTCCTGCCTGGATCCAACAGCACCAACTTCAACACGCCTCCACCACAACTTTAAACGGTGGGTGCAATCCTCTCAGAACATTATCTGGAAAACATTCTGACTTTTTCGGCTGCTAAAGTGATACTTACAGTACCGTTGTGTCTGTTTAGTTTAAAAATGAGGTTGATAACGATAATGCTTTTCCTAAGATGATCTTCTACTTTTTAATGATACCCGTAGTTTCCCCTACATAAATGACTAAATCCTTACAGAATCTCGGTCTTGATTAGCACTCCTGCTAGTAAAATTTCACATACTAAATCAGCACCAGCTGTAGCAAGAAAGAAAGAAAAAGGCAAGTGTAAATGTTCCATATGCCCCACCAAATTGGCATCTGTGTCAGTAACCCTTTTTTTTAAACTATTGTATACATACATTCTCTTAAGTGTTTTGTTCACAGAATACTGCTAACAAAATTCCTCTGTTGGCATCTCAAGGAAAGAGCCTGTCCTTGGTATAATTCAACGGCACAAAATTCAATTTCTCCTTCTCCTCATATGGTCACAGACACACCTGAGTTCTCTGTATATAAGTTGCTTCAAGTTAGTGAACCTTTATTTTGACATCTGTTCTCTGTAATATGACATGGCAGTGCTCTTATAAAGCTGCTTTACAGTCGAAATTCAATTGGTAGCAATACCAAACAATGTCAGAGAGACAATAGAATTACTTTGGTCACCTGGAAGGTATCTCAGAGACAAGACTCAAAACAAATAATCTGGAATGTGTTGACAGTAGAAAGTGTTTGTGATCACTGTAATGTTGTCACTCTTGTTTTCTTCCCATTATGAAATGTCTCTTCACAGAACTAAAGATGCATCAGAAGTAATCCCAAAGCTATAGCTAAGATGGCATATCATGCCACTTTTGGTGGTTTTCTTATCCATTGGGACCTTATTGTCTGAAATCCAGTAGATACAGTTCTTCAGGAACATATTTAAACCGTCAACAGGAATACCACAATACCCATCAGAAAGCTACAAACATAAAAGAGTGTACTAATTAAATGTTTACATACAAAGAGTGTCAACAGGCTGTGGCCCAGAGATAGCTGTCTCACAGAGATAGCTCTCTGGAATCTGGCTATCCTGGTGAATGCATGCATGCTTAGAGGCTTAGTCATATCCGACTCTTCGGGACCCCATGGACTGTAGCCCACCAGGCTCCTCTCTCCATGAGATTTCCCAGGCAAGAATAGTGGAGTGGGTTGCCTTTTCCTTCTCCAGGGGATCTTCCTGACCCAGGGATTGAATCTGGATCTCCTGCATCAGCAGGGGAGTTCTTTTACTGCTGAACCACCAGAGAAGCTGGTTATCCTGGTAGACCACTGTGTATGGAAGAAAGAACACCCATTTCTTTGTGACAGTCATTAATTCCTGGTCATGTGTTCTCAAAAGGGTTGATATTTTGTGTCGCTCTCATTTACCTCCATGTCTACCTCTCTGGATTTGACTATAAACTCCTTGAGATAGTCTCTCTATAGCCCCTTATCTGTCTCACTGGAGTAGCAGAGTTCAGCAGATACCCAACAAATGTCTGTTCGAATCAAAATGGTTAAGGAATGCTCAAATTTTTGTTAAAATCTAAATGAACTGGTTGATGAACAGTTTACCGATTGGGATGGAGTGATCCAATTACATAAGGACAAAGGAAAATGGATGAAAATTTCTTTTGTTTCCCTGAAATTTTCCTACAATATAAACTCCCTTTCATCAAGTGTTATTATATGGGTATGAGATTTAGTGAAAGTTACTCTCAATAACTTTTTTATATCAAAGGGTGAAAATCAGAAGGTGTTTTGGTGACATGTTAAAAATCTCTTGGATTTTCTGATCTAGTTTACCTAAATTCTTAGCAAAACAATTAAAGAAGGGCATGTGGGAAAACTCACAACTACAGTATATTTTGCAGAGTGCTTTTATAAAATATGAAAATTCATTCTCTTAGAAACATCTAGCTTCTTTTACAAGACAATGGCTTCTCTCTCTAGTACTGTTGGCAATCCAACAAAGCTGCTAGCCTCCTCTCACGGAAGCTGTGAGCGGAATTCCCATAGTGACAAGTTTGAATGAGATGATCCAATGTTTATACACACGAAATTCAACTACACTTACCAACCATATAGTGATCTTGCAGCTGTTATAATGATTATACCGAACTGATTCTTAAAACACTTGGTCATATTATAGTTGACAGTAGCAGTGGTAAAATCTGTATTTCTGCTAATCTATTGCTTCCAGAAAGTAAGTGCAGTTGTTGATATATCTTTATGTTCCTGAATATCAGCACAGTAATACAGAGTATGTATTTGTTAAATGACTCCTGAATACATGATGCTTTTTGAACAACCGATTTCTTACATGGTTGCCTGCTTATTTTTTAGTCCTAGTCTGTAATTGGCATGTTTATTTTAATACAGTTGCATGGATGATAAATTACACACAAATATGGGATTTCTCCAAATGACAGACAAGTATAAAAATGAACTTGGAGAGTCAATCAATCAAGAAGTCCTTTCTGAGAACACTGTGTGTGCATGCTGTCCTACGACACTTCATAATGTGGAGTCATAGGCCCTGATGAATAAGAACAATTGCTGGTGCAAGTCAGGACAGCATCAAGCTGGCACTCTGGTTGCTCTTTGTAAGATCAGAAACTTTGGTTTCTGATCGGAGGCAATTTGTGATTGTACTGTGAACAGACAATGCGATCATCATCTTAAAAGAATTAGGCAATAGAGGAATATGAAAAACAGGGTAGTTTATACAATGCCTACAAGAAGTTTATAGAAAATGGTCGTGTTCACTAGGCAAAGTTCAGGAGGTGATGACATGTGGAATTTTCATGTAGGGCACTGATCTTCAAGGTGGTGTCTGGACCAATCCTCTGTATGAACGCTGGGGACTGATGTCCACCATTGTCATTGCCTTTTATAATTTCATAGGCTTTGCTAACCAAAAGCTACCTCACTCTCTGGAGATGCATGCCAGGGTACTTTGTGTGGGGTGGTTGCTTCTTAAAAGGCCACAGCCAGGTCACACGCTATTTAAGACGCTACTTTATTTAAGACAACTTTCAAGTGTTCCTTCTCCCTTTGCTATCTATGATTGCCCCATTTCAGTTTGCTATAGAACAGCTGTTTCGATATCCAGCATTTATCCGTTCTCCACATGCATCCAGCCCAGAGGGATTGTTAAGCAGATCATTGTTTTAATTCTGGCTAGATTCCAGGTCCCCATTATTAGTGATCCTGTCTTAACATTTACTGTTCAGTTTGGCTCACAGGTGATGTTGATTAAATTGGATATGCCATCTGGGGTGGCTTTTCGTCTGGTAGGCACACTCAAGGCAAAGCATACCTACGGCTTCATTTGGGTCTGAAGCTTTACACCTCATGTGATGGCATTCTGGACATGACTGTGTGCAACCTGGGCTTGGCTCCTGGCTTCTCCAGCTAGTAGTTTTTTTGAAATTGGGCAATCCACTTCTCTATTCGGGGCTTTGATTTTCTAGTGAACAAAACAGAATCATCACTAATTCATTCTTTCACTTAATTCCATGTTAATTTTTTAACCATTTACTAGGCAGCCACTATTTGCCTGAGTCTGCCAGGTTTGGAAAAATCAGAGATAAGTATAAAGAATATACTGATATTGCATGTATCATTTACAAAATACCTCTTTATACAATAGACTTGAGCAAAGAACTATGAAGCCTGGAGGGAAAAAAAACAAAATCTATTCCCAAGAATCACAGGATTTCTCAGAAGGACATGAGAATTGAGTTGCATCCTATAACTTAAGAGCTCCAAATTTTGCTTTTGTGCATCTCATCAATGAAAATATTCATGTGAGGATAACACATAACAATTTTATCCCTATGTATTGGGCAAAAATGTCAAACATGTACAATTTTTTTTTAAATTTCATCAGTTAATTTAAGTAAGCAAAGCAAACTTAACTACATGTGCAACATTCCACCAGGGATTGTTTTGAGAAGCAAATGGCATGATGTATAAACTGAGTAACATGCTGGAGAAAGAGCTTTTGAATCTGTGAGCGATGTTGTATGCCCTTCCTATCTCAAGAGGCAGTCCAAGGATTGAATTAGAACATGAATGTGAAAAAATATTGGGAATGTAAAGCATCGATAATAACAAGAACAATAAGAGCTAACACTTATTTCACTCTTACAATACTTAGGCATCATCCTAAATGTTTTATATGCATTAACTCATTTATTTCTCCCAACAACTAATATCGTGGGTTCCAAAGGTGAGCCATCTAAAGTGTTGATATCGCTTGCACCTTTTTCAACTTACAAAAATCACAATTTCATAGGGTTTGTCCTAGAATTACTTCACTATTTCACAGAGGAAGAAATGAGGTACAGATAAAACTACACAATAATTTTAAAAATTGAAAATACAATATGTATAGTGTAGCACTACTTCCATCACATATTTCCCCATGCTTCCATCCTATCCCACAGATGTAACTCCTTTTAACATGCACAATGTGTACTTCTAGTGTATTTTCAAGGTGTAGGAGACTTTGTAGAAACACTGGACAGAATATTATATGTACTGCTCTATATACTGCATATTAGATAAACCAAAATTATGCAAATTGTTCTGCAACCTGCACTGTTCACTTTACATTCTATCTTGGACAACTTTTTATGACGTGGGTCTACCTCATCTTATTCAAAGTCTGCATAGTGTTTCATTACATGGATATATCATGACTTATTTAACCAATTCTTTAATAATGGCTATTGTTATTCAAAATATAGCTATAATTGATGTCACTATAAGTAAATGACCACTTGTATTTTTAGGATAAAGTCCCAAAAGTACAATTATTGTGTCAAAGTATAGATATATTTCACATTTTAATCCATATTACTAGATTGTACCATAGAACATTTATAGCAACATACACTCCCACCAACAATATACGCCAATGTTTACTTCCTAATATTTACCATCATCTTTGGTGTTCTGATAGACGACACAGAATCTGTTAGTGTGTCTGTGACTCTAGATTCTGGATACTAGGTCATATATAGTGTCATCTTCCTTGGGAATTGGAGACTAGTCAGACAAAGTAAGTTTGACTAGACTGATCTAGGTGAAAACAGCTCTAGTGTGGCAACCTGCACTGCCGAGGAACTAACAGTCGTTACTGCAACAGGAATATGGCCTTAAATGGAGGTTTTAGTATCTTTAACAAAACTGGACCATATCTAGAGTAGACAGATAAATCTAGACACATAATACTCAGAAACACAGTGTAAACCAGCAACAGCCCTATGGGACACACGTGTCTTCACTCCCCACTTTCCAGTCCTGTGTTCATGCGTGCCAAGTTTCTTCAGTCATGGCTGACTCTGTGCAACCCTGAGGACTGTAGCCCACTAGGCTTCTCTGTCCATGGGATTCTCCAGGCATGCATACTGGAGTGGGTTGCCATGCCCTCCTCCAGGGGATCTTTCTGACCCAGGTATTGGATCCCCATCTCCTAGTCTCCTGCATTGGCAGGCAGGTTCTTTATCATTAGTGCCACCTCTGGCCATAGGCAAAGGCAATTGCCATTCGGACTCCACCTCTGAGTCCTTCACAATTCAGTCTCTCTGATCGCCACTCCAAACTCAATAGAGTAGACACATTAAATATAAGCTATTTTCCATTGCTGAGCTGCACGGTGGTTTTGCCAGAAAAAAAATGGAATCAAGAAGATACAGAATTTTCATCAGGATGTATTTTTAGAGGAGAGAAGAAAGTGCAGATGACATCTGATCACAATATTCAAATCGTTTATAAGAACCACCTCCCAGGGGCTTCCTTGGCAATCCAGTGAGTAAGTGGTTAAGACTCCATGCTTCCATTGCAGGGAGTGTTGGTTTAGATCCCTGGTCAGGGAACTAAGATCCCACATGCCTAACAGCAGACAACACACCAGGAAAAACAAAACAAAAAGCAAAAAATCCACCTCATTCCAGAATCAAAGATGTGAACAAGTTAGGTTGAAGCCTAAAGCCCTGGAGTGATTTGTGAGTGTGCCTAATGGAAAATAATAATAGTTGATACAGAGAGATTCTGGCTAGAATATTGCTGGTGATGAAGATAAGAGTGATGTCAAGACAGCAACATTTGTCTTGATTTCTTAAGACTACTACGCAAATGGAAAATCTGTATAATGTTGTATAGAATTTCTTCAACTATATGTATTTCAGTAGAAGAGATTTAGATTGTTGTCCAAAATTTTTTACATTTTCCTTGATATTATATTAGTAAGCATGATTAATGTTAGCTACTATAACAAATGAAATTAAAAGATGTTTTATCCTTGGAAGAAAACCTATGACAAACCTAGAGAGCATATTATAAAGCAGAGACATTACTTTGCCAACAAAGTTCCGTAGAGTCAAAACTATGGTTTTTCCAGTAGTCATGTACAGATGTAAGAGTTGGACCATAAAGAGGCTGAGTGCTGAAGAACTGATCTTTCAAACTGTGGTGCTGGAGAAGACTCTTGAGAGTCCCTTGGAAAGCAAGGAGATCAAATCAGTCAATTCTAAAGGAAACCAACCCTGAATATTCATTGATGCTGAAGCTAAAGCTCCAATATTTTGGCCACCTGATGGAAAGAGTTGACTCATTGGAAAAGACTCTGATGTTGGGAAACATTGAGAGAAGGAGGAGAAGGAGGGCAACAGAGGATGAGATGGTTGGATGGCATCACTGATTCAATGGACATGGGTTTGAGCAAACTCCAGGAGATAGTGAAGGACAGGGAAGCCTGGCGTGCTGCAGTCCATGGGGTTGCAAAGAGTTGGACAAGACTTAGTGACTGAAACAACAACAAAAACTTAAAAAATAATCCCCAAATCTCAATGGACTAACATAATAAAATTTATTCCTTGCTCACAAAATAGTTAAAAGGTTTTCTGAGTGCCTCTTTCAAGTGGTGACTATGGGATCCAGGCTCTTTCGTATGACTTCCACACATGATCTCCATTGCTACTACTGAAAGAGAAGAGATCTTATGAAAGGTCATGCTGACACTTTTCTGTCCAGTTCTGGAAGTGTTGTATATCATTTCCATTAATATTTAGTTGGCCAGGACCTAGTCACATGGTCCAACCTAAAGGAAGCTGGGAAATGGACTGTCCCTGTGTGGACAGGAAGAGGAAATGGGATTAACAAGAATCTAACCAGCTAGTCTCTGTCACAGGTACACAACCAAACCCAAGAATTATACTTTTCTTGGTAAATTTATTTGCAATACTCTTTAGAATTTTGGAGGGAAGACTATTTTGCCATATTTCAATGGATTCTCAATACCACATAATTAGGGATGAAATTGTATTTGGGATATGAATGAACTCAGAGACTCATAGATCTAAGACCTGGAACTGATCTTGAGACTTCCTGGTTGAATTCACCTCTTCAAGTAGGTAGAATAGCTCTCCAAAGACCCTTTTGTAATCATTGGGAATTTCTTTAATGATTTTTCTCCAAAGACATTGTATTCAGAAATAATTTGTTTACCAAACCACATTTACTGAACAGTAGTCTTTATTTTCCCCATGCATTATTAATCAGAAACATAAAACTGCAAATCAAAAGTTCTGAGCCCAATCTGAAGTCTTACACTCAGCTGACGTAAAAAAGTTAGCCAAAAGCAAAGAAACTGGAGTTCCAGGGAGTCTGTGTATTATTTCAGTATTGTTGAATGAATTCGGTTCAGTTCAGTCGCTCAGTCATGTCTGACTCTTTGCGACCCCGTGGACTGCAGCACACCAGGCCATCCTGTCCATCACTAAACTCCCGAAGCTTACTCAAACTCATGTCCACTGAGTCGGTGATGCTGTCCAACTATCTCATCCTCTGTTGTCCCCTTCTCCTCCCACCTTCAATCTTTCCCAGCATCAGGGTCTTTTCAAATGAGTTAGTTCTTCTCATCAGGTGGCCAAAGTATTGGAGTTTCATCTTCAACATTAGTCCTTTCAATGAATATTCAGGACTGATTTCCCTTAGGATGAACTGGTTGGATCTCCTTGCTGCCCAAAAGTCTCTCAAGAGTCTTCTCTAACACCACAGTTTAAAAGGATCAGTTCTTCAGCACTCAGCTTTCTTTATAGTCCAACTCTCACACCCACACATGACTACTGGAAAAACCATAGCTTTCACAAGATGGACCTTTGTTGGCAAATGTCTCTTTTAATTTGTTGCCTAGGTTGGTCATAACTTTTCTTACAAGGAGCAAGCATCTTTTAATTTCATGGTTGCAGTAACCATCTGCAGTGATTGAATTAATTGTGTCTCCCAAATTCTGTTGGTGAAACTCTAACCCCTGGTGTGACTGTATTTGTAGACAGTGCCTTTTTGGAAGTGATTAAGGTTACATGAGGTCCTAATTGTCGGACCCTAACCCTATAAGGCTGGGGTCCTGTCAAGAAAAGAAAGAGATGCTAGAGATTCTCTGTTCACACACATAAAAGAGTCATGTTGAGACACAGCAAGATACCACTGCTTATAAGTCAGGAAGAAAGGTCTCTTGAGAAACTAGCCCTGCCAATACCTGGTTGTTGGCCTTCCAGTCTCCAGAAAGAACTGCTATTCAATAACTCAGTGTGTGGCATTTTCTGATGGCTGAATTAGCTGACTAATACCCTCAGTTAAAGGTAAAATTTCCATTGTATCTCTTGAAAATATACCTCCAATGCTCACTCTGTTCTAGTCAGTGGTGATCAGCAGCAAATGTATTTTCCATCTTTTTATAAATAGCCTTGCTTATGTGGGGAAATATTATCTCAAACTTTATTTCTTCTGGGTGTAACTGTATCAAAAAACCCTAGCTAGAAGAATTAGCTCCATGAGCATGCACTTACATAAGATTTGGTATTTACTTTTTGTTGTTTGCTTATTCTTCACTATACTGTCTCACCTACTAGAGGTTCAAATTCTGGATTTCATATTCTCTTAGGCAATCATTGCAATTACACTTGAACATTAAATGATGTGAAAACTTTCAACCCAAGTTATCATTTTCAGATTCATGCAGAGAATGAGAAAAGAAATCATGATGATGAAATAAAACATTTAGCTCGGCCACCAGGAAATCATTTCCTCATCCTTCTTTCAAACAAGAATCAGTACATATAGGTTCAGAAAAAGTGACTGAGGCAACACGCCAGGGTCATTTTTTCAAAGGCTTGAAACCTTATTTTGCAAAGAGGTGCTGGTTATGGATACATGCCACATCCCTCTCTCCCTCCTATTCTGTGTGTGACTCTCATACTTGCATTTCATGAATCTGCTTCCCTATGACCATCACAGACTTAAAGAATGTGAAGACTGTTAGAAAGCAGGATTTAGCATCCCCATTTTAATAATAAATACAAACACACACTTACCCAGTACGTTTTACGCCTGCCTGCAACAAAAACAGCTGAACAGATTGTGATGAAATTCAGAGACTGACAGTCTGACAAAAAAATCCCTTTTTGTCTAAAATCTGGCTTCCATAGGTTTTTGCAAATCTAAATATTTGATTTTGCACTGGAAAAGGAGCCAGTCTTATGTACAATTTATAAAATAAATGTGTAGATACATGTTTTAAAATCTCCAAATTTTGTCAACACATACTGTCCAACTTGAAAGACTTTTCTCCCCCATTTTTTTCCCTATGACTTGGGTATATTTTTCTCCTGCCTTTTAAGGCTTTAACTATATTTATCTAATAAGAACGCTTTTGCAAACCAGTGTTTCAATAGTGATTTAACACTAGTTTCAGTGTCAAATTGCCCTTTCCACAGCAGGGAGTTTTAAGCCTTGCTGTATTATACTTCCAAGACTCTCAGGAGCTGGAGTTGGGAGATATAATATTTTCTTTGAAGTTTGCCTTTCACTACACACTGGGATGCAAACAAGCTTCAGTTACTCAGCAGTCAAACAATTCCATCACACAGGGACCAGAGCTAAATATTGTACCAAATTTTCTAATTATGTCTTTGTGATATTTGCTGCATGAAGTTAGGTGAAGGCAAACTAGGATCAATAGAAAACTTGTCTAAACAGACATCTGAACCTTGAGATATTTTGTTTATGGCCTCAAAATTCCCCTTCAGCAAGCCATAATTACAATAAAGATAATTTAATTGACAAAGTTATTTCTGGTAAACTCAAATATATGGTAAAGGTACTTATTGTATCAGAGAGGTATATAACCAGACTATAGACAAATATGAAGTTTCAGGTTAAAACACACATATTTTATTCCCATGCACCTTATTATATTGCCTTTTATGGTTTATATATCATAACAATTTAGCTGCCTTAGTGGTATTTATTTCTTTAAAGGATTTCTCAATCATTTCATAGCCTGAAAGTTGGACCTTTTCTTTTCATGAGATTTTTAAAGTATATGCATCATTCTTTTCTTTCTTATTAAACAATGATAAACTGCCAAGGAGGTATCTCACCCATGAGAGAGAAGTAAAGTGTTGAAGAACATTCCATGACCCAATAAAAAGTATCACAGACTATTCCCTACAGAAGTTGCCGACAAATCTAAAGGGCAAGTAGAGAAAGGCATGTCCATGGAGGCATCCCAGAGTTCTGAAGACTTGAGGAACTGAGGAAAACACTTTCCGCTTCATTATAGAAAGTCTGTTTCATTATAAAAATGTAAATATTTCATGCATGCAGGCTCAGTTGTGTCCAACTCTTTGGGACCCCATGGGCTCTAGCCTGCTAGGCTCCTCTGTCCATTGAATGTGTTCCAGGCAAGAATACAGGAGTGGGGTTGCCATTTCCTTCTCCAGGGGATCTTCCTAACCCAGAGATCGAACCTGCATCTCTTGCATCAGCAAGCAGATTCTTTACCACTGCACCACCAGGGAAGCCCAGTAAATATAATATTTCAGTATTGCTCTAAAAGTTAAATATGAATTCTTATGTATTTTGATATCCATTAATCTACACTCATCTCACATGCTAGTAAAGTAATGCTCAAAATTCTCCAAGCCAGGCTTCAGCAATACATGAATCATGAACTTCCAGATGTTCAAGTTGGTTTAGAAGAGAACCAGAGATCAAATTGCCAACATCTGCTGGATCATCAAAAAAGCAAGAGAGTTCCAGAAAAACATCTATTTCTACTTTATTGACTATGCCAAACCCTTTGACTATGTGGATCACAATAAACTGTGGAAAATTCTGAAAAAGATGGGAAGACCAAACCACCTGACCTGCCTCTTGAGAAACCCGTATGCAGGTCAAGAAGCAAGTTAGAACTGGACATGGAACAACAGACTGGTTCCAAATACGAAAAGGAGTATGTCAAGGCTGTATATTGTCACCCTGCTTATTTAACTTATATGCAGAGTACAACATGAGAAACGCTGGGCTGGAAGAAGCACAAGTTGGAATCAAGATTGCCAGGAGAAATATCAATAACCTCAGGTATGCAGATGACACCACCTTTATGGCAGAAAGTGAAGAAGAACTAAAGAGCCTCTTGATGAAAGTGAAAGAGGAGAGTGAAAAAGTTGGCTTAAAGCTCAACATTCAGAAAACTAACATCAGAAAAAAAACATGGCATCTGGTCCCATCACTTCATGGCAAATAGATGGGGAAACAGTGGAAACAGTGGCTGACTTTATCTTGGGGGGCTCCAAAATCACTGCAGATGGTGATTGCAGCCATGAAATTAAGACACTTACTCCTTGGAAGGAAAGTTAGGACCAACCGAGGCAGCATATTAAAAAGCAGAGACATTACTTTGTCAACAAAGGTCCATCTAGTCAAGGCTATGGTTTTTCCAGTAGTTGTGTATGGATGTGAGTGTTAGACCATAAAGAAAGCTGAGTATTGAAGAATTGATGATTTTGAACTGTGGTGTTGGAGAAGACTCTTAAGAGTCCCTTGGACTGCAAGGAGATCCAACCAGTCCATCCTAAAGGAGATCAGTCCTGGGTGTTCATTGGAAGGATTGACATTGAAGCTGAAACTCCAATACTTTGGCTATCTGATGTGAGGAACTGACTCATTTGAAAAGACCCTGATGCTGGGAAAGATTGAGGGCAGGAGGAGGAGGGGTCGACAGAGGATGAGATGGTTGGATGGCAACACTGACTCAATGGACGTGAGTTTGGGTAAACTCTGGGAGTTGGTGATGGACAAGGAGGCCTGGTGTGCTGTGCTTCATGGGGTCACAAAGAGTCGGACACAACTGAGCGACTGAACTGAACTGAATCTATGGTGGTATATATGGCAGTATCTAGAGAGACCCATATTTTAGAAAAAAGAAGACTCAGGGGTTTCAAGAAGTTATTTGGCGTCTTCTAGATCACTAGTTCTTCTGTGTATTCTTTCCATCTCTTCTTGATCTTTTTAGTGTCTATTAGATCTCTACCATTTCTATCCGTTACTGTGCCTATCTTTGGGTGAAATGTTCCTTTGATGTTTCCAATTTTCCTGAAAAGATCTCTAGTCTTTCCCCTTCTGCTGTTTTCTTCTAGTTTTATGCACTGTTCATTGAAGAAGTCCTTGTCTTTCTTTGCTATTCTTTGGAACACTGCATTTAGTTGGATGTACCTTTCCCTTTCTCCCTTGCTTTTTGCTTCTCTTCTTCCTTCAGCTACTTGTAAAACCTCCTCAGATAACCACTTTGCTTCTTGCCTTTCTTTTTCTTTGGTATGGTTTTGTTAGCTGCCTCCTGTACAATATTATGGACTTCCATCCATAATTCTTCAGACACACTGTTTATTAGATCTAACCCTTGAATCTATTCATCACCTCCACTGCATATTCAACAGCCAGTTCACTGGAAAAATCCCTAATGCTGGGAAAAATTGCAGGGGAAAGGAGAAGAGGGCATGAGAGGATAACATGGCTATATGGCATCATCGATGCAATGGACACAAACTTGGACAAACTTTGGGAGGTGGTGAGAGACAGGGAAGCCTAGTGTGCTGCAGTCCATGGGGTTGCAAAGAGTTGGGAAAAACTGGGCAACTGAACAACAACAAGTTCACTAGTGATACAGGAGGGAAAGGGGTGCCTTTAGCAGTATTTCCTTGAAGGCAGCCTCAGCTAATTAAACAGGGTCAACTTTGCTATGGGCAGTGGAAAGTATCCTTGCCTTTTCAGTGGGCTAACAGTTTCAGAGTAGTAGAGTATGAAAAGGAGAATGATTAAAAATATACACTAAAATATGAATTGGGGGTGATCTCTAGGAACTGAGACTTTAAATAATTTTTGTTTTCTTTCTTCTGCTTGCTTATATTTTCTAACATTATAAAAATGAGCAGATATGAATTCTATAATCAAAAAAAAGCATTTAATGTAAGCAACCAAGATGTCCTTCAGTAGATGAATGAATAAATAAACTGCAATATATCCAGACAATTGAATATTATTTGCACTAAAAACAAATGAGCTATCAAGCCATGAAAAGACAGGAAGGAAACTTCAGTGCATATTATTAAGTGAAAGAGGCCAATCTGAAAGGCTGCGTACTCTATGATTCCAACCATGTGATTTGTGGAAAAGTCAAAGGAACATAGTAAAAACCAGTGCTTGCCAGGGATTGAGGAGGAGAGAGGGGTGAATAAACAGAGGACAGAGGATATTTAGGGCAATGGAACTAAATGATACTCCACATGTCTGATACTGCAATGATGTATGATAATGTAATAATGGATATATGTCATTATACATGTGTCTCAGCCAAAGAATGTGCAATACCAAGAGTGAGTCCTAAAGGAAACGATGGAGTTAGGGTGATTAGAATGTGTCAGGGTGGGTTCATTAGTTGTACATGTGCACTATTCTGGTGGGGAATGTTGATAATAAGGGAGGCTGTGTGTGAGTGGTGGAGGGGGATATGGGAGCTTTCTGACCTTTCTTTCAATGTTGCTGAGAATCTAACTAAAAAAAAAAGTCTTTAAATAACAGGAGTAAGACAGGAGCTGAGTCCTGCCCAGGTAAGAGATAAAAGAGCACAGATTCCTCATTCTTGAGGTCAAGGAGACCTTCTGACTACATATGCACAGAAAGGCATAAAGGACGGTCAAAAAGTGAGGGGACACCACCCTCAGTAAATGATGCCAACCGACCCAGAGCCCTCATCATTAGAGGACTAAGAGATGTTTGCACACCCATGGGAGGACCCTGAGACATACCAGATACAGACTCGTGAGTCCATGCTAAGTCACTTCAGTCATGTCTGACTCTTTGCAACCCTATGAATGGTATAACCTGCCAGGCTTCTCTGTCCATGGGATTCTCTAGGCAAGAATACCAGAATGGGTTGCCATGCCCTTCTCCAAGGAATCTTCCAGACCCAGGGATCTAACCCAGTCTCTTTTCTCTCCTGAATTTGGTAGGCAGGTTCTTTACCATGAGGACCACTTCAAATATGGACTCAGAACCAGGCAAAGCAAGATGATTGGCTAAAGGAAACCCAGAAGAAATGTCCCATAAAAGTGACTCAAACCACTGTAAGGGCACCAGTCTCTCTCTCTGAGCCTGCCTATGGGTCTATCCACACATACTCTTTTTCCTCCTAATGAACACTTTACTTGTTTCACTACCCATCTCTATATGGAAATTCATTTCTACGGAGTTGCGGGCCAGGGCCTTGTCACTGGTCACTGATCTTGTGGCTAGATTCAGTGCTCTCACTGCCTCAACCCAATCTCGCTGATTCATGTCAGCGTATGGCAAAAACCACTACAATATTGTAATTAGCCTTCAACTAATAAAAATAAATGAAAAACAAAACCAAAAAAACCCAATCTCAATCTCTGGCCAGGAACTGAAATCCTGCTTCAAGCTGCTGCAGGCTGAGGCCACCTGAGATCACTTTGGACAAATGAGTAAATACTGTCATGTCCTGTCTCTCAAATCTACTAAACTTAACATAGACCCAATTGTCATCCTCTGTAATACTAACATTATAAGGATGAGAGGTCAGGTAAATGTAGTTAAAGAGCTAATGATGGTGAACAGGTAAATGCTCAAAGTAGTCAACCACACGCCATTCAATGTTTATTCAGAAAAGTTTAAGATTGTAAAAATACATATCATTCAAGCCATATTTAAAAGTATTACAAAATACTCAGAAAACTCACCCTCTAGAAGAAACTTCACAAATTAAGTCATTGACCTGCCCTGAGTTGAACACCAAGCAAGGTGCCCCTTCTTCTAAAGTAATGAATATTCTTCAAACAGCAAGGGAGCAAGGTGGCTGTTTGATGCTGATGACATTGAAAATTTAGGAGAACGGAAATCCCATCATTTTTCATTTGTATGCAAATTTGTCTGTTCCAGAAATTAACCCCCAGACCCCACGTCAGTTTTCATCTCCAGGAATTTTTTTTTTGCCAGCACCACACGGTGTGGGCTTGTCACTATCCTGGGGTCACTAGGCTTTCCCAGCTTAAAAACAACCACCACCCCCAAAGTCACAATGGCGCTTTGTTTACCCTCATTATTGGAGGATAAAGAGCAGTAGATGGAGAGGCCTGTTGTAAAATGCACATCTCGAATGGCCGGCCCTGCTGCCAGCAGCATTGAAATGCAAACTGCAGATGATTTTGGCCAAATAGCTCTCTTTGACCACTGCTCCCCATCTTAGATGAACCCGGAACAATAGACCAATCCTATTACCCTCCTTTTGAGCCAGATCTTCAACTGTTAAAAAGTTCCTTTGTTAATTCCCACCTTAGACAAATGTCACCATCTACATGTGAAGGGGAGAGAGGTGATTGAGGTTTTTAATTGATGTGGATTTAATTATGCTAATTTAGACAGCTGTAAAGCATTTCAGTATAGCTGTATAATAGGGAGAGCAAATACAGGTGCCCTTCACTGTAGGGGCTTAATTTTTAACCTACGTAGCTTTAAAACAGAAAGGGAGTTCAAAAGCGTGGGCAATTTACAATTTATAGAGGGAGGTCCACCCACGCTCTGAAATGTTTAGCAGGCTCTACATGTACCTAAGAGAGAGTCGAAAGAAACCCTCAATTTTGATTGAAAACTTCAAATTTGTCTCTAACTATAAGAGGCAATTTTAAATGATGTGTATGTCAAAACTCGATTTGAGATAACACTAAACTAGAAGCTGGGAATTAAAATATGACCTTTATTTTCATCTCTGAAAAAGAAAAATCTCACAATGGAAATGGTGATAAAAGCTAGCAAGAATTTTAAAATTTTTTGAAGGAAGGGCTTTTGAATTTTTGAAACTTAGTGACAAGGTGAGTTGAACTCACCATGTATCTGACGACGACTTTCATTACCAGGAACTTGACATGACACTCAGTGTCATCAGCGGGAAAACAGTTTTTGTTTAAATTGCTGAATAATCCTGTTTTGATTTCTTGGGGTTTTATCTGGAGTGAATGACGCAGCAGACCCTACTGAAGTTGTATGGAGTCTTAACCAAGTACGACATAGGATCCTGTTTCAAGGATTAGATGCTCGAGAAACACTATGTAGTTAAATCACTGCTCTAAAGGTAGCCTGGTTTTAAAGGGCGATGTTGTTCAGGTTGGTATATAATAGTATGAATGAAGAGGAGGAAGAATCAAAGACATTTTATAGCACTTTTTGTGTGCGTGTGGCTTGCTGAGGAAGGGAGGTCTGAAAACACTCCAGCTCTTCTGTTCTCTTTCTCCTCTGGGTGACTCTTCCTTCAAGGCCCAAGCTGCCCCCTAGACACGAAGTCTCTCCTCCTAGGAGGCCTATTGCATTTCTAGAGGACAAAGAGCTTATCAATGAATCATCTTCCTTTCTCCCGGGCCATTTCCTTCTCAACCTTGTCAGGCTTCTCTTCTGTGCATTTGCCTTTGTCCTACACTAATCAGACATGTAATTAGCTGGCAAAGAAAAGAAGAAAGAAGCAGGGGCATCTGTCCTCTGTTTCACACAGTGGGTGGAGAGTGACCTTTCCAATCCTGCCCCAGTTTTTGGTCAAAACACACAGATTTGGACATGCATTTTGACTCAGGATTTTACTAATTCTTCCGATCTTGGATGAGCTGTTTTATTTCTCGGACTTCTTTGATTTATCAAATGAAATAATCATCCATTGTTCATACATTTGTTGACTCTACATATGAGCTGCGGATGAAATGTTTCTACTGTTCTGTCCAGCACACAATAGGTACAAAAGGTCCTTGATCTGCTCCTCTCATCATCACCCACAATGCCTCATGCTTTTTCCATCTCAGCACCCCACCTCTCACTCTGTTCTCTGACCCATAGCTTTTGTTGTTATACTTTTATTTATTTACTTATTTAGCTTCTTTTGGCTGTGCTGCTCATTGCGGTGACTTCTCTTGCTGTGGAGCACAGGCTCGTAGTTGTGGTGCACAGGTTTAGTTGCTCCAAGGCATGTGCAATCTTCCTGGACCAGGGATCAAATCCATGTCTCCTGCCATGGCAGGTGGATGCTTTACTGAGCTACCAGTGAAGCCCAATTCATAACTTCTTTACTCTTGTTCTTTGGGATACCATCATCTTATTTCTCCACTCTTGAAAATTTGCTCTCATTTTGTTTTTATTTCCTTCTCTTCTGCTCATTTATTACTACTTTTTCTTTTTGTTATTTCTCAGAGATTCTTTACCATCTTCCTCTCATCTCTTTCCTGTTTTGGGTTATAATAGTAGAGAAGAGAGGCAGTTGTTAAAATTAAAATGAGGATCTAAAAGGAATGGAAAAAAAATAAATTAACATTTAGGAACCCTAGTGATAGGACTTCCCTGGCAGTTCAGTGGTTAAGACTCCACCATTCCAATGCCCGGGACTAGGTTCCAACCTTGGTCAGGGAACTAAGATCCCACATGCTGTGTGGTACAGCCAAAATAATAATAATACATAATAAGAAGAACCCTAGTGATAAAGTTCTGATATCATTTGCCTAAAGGAATTCAAAACAGTGTCAGTTCAGTTCAGTTCAGTTGCTCAGTCGTGTCCCACTCTTTGCAACCTCATGGACTGCAGCACGCCAGGCCTCCCTGTCCATCACCAACTCTCAGAGTTTACCCAAACTCATGTCCGTTGAGTTGATGATGCCATCCAACCGTCTCATCCTCTGTCGTCCCCTTCTCCTCCCATCTTCAATCTTTCCTAGCATCAGGGTCTTTTCAAATGAGTCAGCTCTTCGCATCAGGTGACCAAAGTCTAATATAAAGCCATATAAATTATTTCTTTCCGTCTCTATGCTATAAGCACTACCTAAAATATGCAAACCAGTCATGTAAAAACAATATAGATAGGCCTGGTGTGCTGCAGTCCATGGGGTCACAGAGTCGGACATGATTTAGCAGCTGGACAACGAACAGCAGAAGAAGAGTGTAATGTTTGAAAATTAAAGCAAAAAGCTCAAATGTAGTTGCTACAAACTTGTGAGCACCACTGAAGAACAGAAGCAGAATAAAAAACAAAGAAAAACCAATTAATTTAAATAAGAATAGGGAAAAATAGCAAAATGAAACATGGTAAATAGAAATCATAAAGACAATTAAAGTAAATCCTTCTCCTTCTTTATACATATATACACATTCTCTTGTTTCTGGTTCTCTGGGGAACCCTGACTAACAGAACATGGTTGAAGGTTCATAAAGATAGTGACTTTTGGTAAGAAAAGGCATTGCATTCAATATTATGAGACAATAAGAATTGAAACTAACTAGTTGATCTGAGAAATGAGTGGCAAGACTGAAAATATCTTAAATACATAAACATGAGATAACTTTGAATTGGCACGTTAAATATCAGTCAATTATAAGAAAAATTCTTTTATATCTAAAACTAGAATTTCCAGTGAGATAAAAAAAAAATAAGTAGAGTGGCTTAGTATAACTTTTGCTAGAGAAAGAGATGAAAAACTTAGTTTTATTCAGCATCTACTAGATGTCCAGCAATTTATGTACATAAAAGGAGCACTTAATTATCATTTATTTTCATAATATTTAATTATCATAATATAATTCATCACATCTAATGATCACAATATCCTGCTGGTTAGACCCTGAGTTTTAAGGAGATCAAGTCACTTGCCAATAGCTACTCAGAACACAACGGATCATGGGGGCTGGTAAGCCTGAAATCTGCAGGACAGACTGGAGAACCAGGAAGAGGTGATGCTGCATCTTGAGTCAGGAGGCAGTCTGGAGGTAGAATTCCTTCTTTCTAGGGGAACCTCAGTCATTTCTCTTAAGACTTTCAGCTGATTGGGTGAGGACTACCCATGTTATGGAGGATAATCTGCTTTACTCAAAGTCTACTGAGTTAAAAGAATCACCCTTAAAAAAAATATCTTCACAGGAACATCAGACTTGGTGTTTGACCAAATCTTGGTTCCCCAGCCTAGCCCAGTTGACATCCACAATTAACCAGCACATCAGGTCATGGCAATTCAATTTGAGATCAGCCTTTTACCTTAAGGTTCCTGTCAGGGCCAAGGTCTCTGAGCTGGCCTGAAGATGGAAGTCCTCTCCAGGGGCATGACCACCTGCGAGCTGGTCAGTCTCAGAGGCATATATCTCAGAGAAAGGAGGCTGAAGAGTGACTCGCTTGTGAGAAGCACCAAGAGAAGTACCATCAGGGCCAGAGAATGTCATGAGGATGCAAAACTCCATAGTAAAAACACTGGCCATTAAAGAGACAAAAAGATAACTGGATCTCTAGAGGAACACTCATGATATTTCAGTTCTCAACTGAGTCCTAAATGTGCAGTTGTGATTATGTTTGAACAATTTTCCAAAACTCTGAGACTTCTGACTGTGAGATTGCCATTCTTCCATATTGTCATATATGGTCTTAATGTATTTGGGAGGCTATAACAAAATACCATAGATGGAGTAACTTATAAACAAAAGAAATTTATTTCTCACAGTTCTGGAAGCTAGATGTTCAAGATCAGGGTGCTACCCTGGCCAGGTTCCGGTGAAGGCTTATTTCCTGGTTTGTAGATAGCCGTCCTCCAGGTGCATCCTTACATGTGCAAGGGGATACAGAGCTCTCTGGGGTCTCTTATATGGATACTATTCCATTCATGAGAGCTCTACTTTTAGGACCAAAGGCGCTCCCTCCTTATACCATTATATAAAGCATTAGGATTTCAATGGACTTTCCCGGTGGTGCTAGTGGTAAAGAACCTGCTTGCCAATGTAGGAGACATAAGAGATGTGGGTTCCATCCCTGGGTCAGGAACATCTCCTGGGGGAGGGCACAGCAACCCACACCAGTGTTCTCACCTGGAGACTCCCATGGACAGAGGAGCCTGGCGGGCTATGGTCCATAGGGTTGCAAAGAGTGGCACATGACTAAAGCGTCTTAACAGCAGCATTTCAACATAGGTATTGGTGGGGGTGGGGGATGGGGAGGTGGTAGAGCATAAACAAACATTCAGATAATAGCTTAGATTCTTATATAGGGCCACCGACCCGGATTTTCTAGTTGCAGAGCTTGGCTTGCCTGCCTCCTAACCTGGGGCGATGATTTTGACAATTTAAACCCCAGTTTTTGTACGTGTAAAATGAAAATAGTAATATCATCTACTTTAAGGTTGTAGTGAAAATTAAATAAGACAATCAATATATCTAAAGCAATAAACATCGTGCTTGGCCAATAGTAAGTGTTTCACGAAAGTGAGCTGTTATCAATTCTATCCATCTCCTCCATCAGTACCATGCTGAGAAGTTAACCTCTAGCCACTACAAATGCCTTTTGTTTTTGATGTTTCTATGATAGGTTTTTAAGTTACGTGTTTGTGAGTAAATTTTTATTTTTGTTTCATTTGTTTATCCTGTAAATTTTGGGGTGCCCATTACAAGATAAGAACATGTATGTAATGTCTTTAAAACTCCCCATAAAGTCTCACAATTCCTAGTGACTTTTAGTAACATTAATAAGTGTTTATTGAGAACATACTATGGTCAGGGTGTCACTCTCAGTGCTACCGTGGACCATGCTATTCACCATCGTGGATGAATGCATTTATTGTTAAGAAAACTTTTCAGAAAGTTTTTATGCAAAGTCTCAGTACTGAAGTAAGAGTGTAATAATATGATTCTGAAAGGCATACAACTGGGTGTCTACCTGGGAGACACACAGACTTAAGGTTCAGTGAGTCATGTTCAGCTCTCATTGTCTACGGAATGCCTGCTCTGTACATGCAGGACAATCCTGAGCTTCAAAGGTGTTAGAAGATGACTTACCTTAAAGATGTGTTCTTTGTTTATTAGCTTTTGTTTGGGGAGGTGATCTATGATTGTAAAGTTTTCTTAAATCCTGGCCGCATTCTTGACACTAAACTAACACAGCGAGTTGCTGATCACAGCCTGGGTCATTGATTTTCTGTTTGGGGTCACTTCTTTTCTCTATTGAAGGAAAGCAACATGACAGTTCTCTGTTGATAATGCCAAACCAAAAATCCATTTTCTTTCTAAAAATCCGAGTATCATGTCCTTGTAACCACACCTCCTTTTTAAACCTGGCATTCATTTCTGTCCATATTTTTCAAGCTCCTACTTAGTCACTAAGACATGCCACCAGAAGGAATCGAGAGGTTAAAGGAAACCTGAGCCACCCTCACCAGTTCCTACAAGCAGAGAGTAGATTATGCTTTCAGAGCTGTGATGTACACGCTCCCGTAGCCCTCCTTCCTCACAGAACCCAAAGAGCGAAACAATACATCGCCCCATGAATATATTATCAGTACTAACTTGACAGCCTCGCCGTTGACGGTACTGGTTGTACTTCATTTCCCTCCTGTAATCCAGAAGCAGATCCAGCCCCCCCGGGCCCAGACTGGGGCTGTAGAACAGCTGAAGGGCCAACTGCCAATGGGTCTGGAACAGAGCGGTTCCAGCCTCGGCACCTGACTTCCCGGCTGCCTCCAGGTCAGGTCTCATTGGTTGATGTGGCAGCTGTGATTCTGACAACAAGCTTGGTGCTGGGTCAAGTTTTTGTTTGGCTGACTTACTCCCATAGAAGCCATTTTCCTTGACTCACCCTTGATTACTGAAAATACTCTTTATTATCTTTTAAAATCATGTGATATCCATAAGCAAAAATTGGGATTAACATTTTTGAAAGCATTACCCATTTCTGATTTTTTTTTTCAATGCTGAAATGCAAGAAGTAAAGCTAGAGGCAGCTCAATCCTGTGTTTAGCACAGTGGTATATCAAATACCATTTGTAACTTCAGAATAAAATGCGCAGCTTTTTTCCTTGATCTTAGGAACCTGGATGCAATGATCACCTATGGAAACAGTTTATAGATGCAAAGTATGTAGTGTTTTATATATTAGAAAGCTTGCGAGACTCCTCCTGTAAAAGACTAAATAATTGTGTTCTAATATAACAAATGTGAAATAAAAACATGTATAACTTTATTGATAAAACAGGGCTTTCATTCAATAGTTATAATACAGGATACTTGCAAAACTTGCTTATACAAGGGAAAAGGTCTCAAAGCTGTAACTTTCTTTATAATCCGAATATCATCCTCCCCCAAAACAGACTGAAATAATTAATGTTCAAAGTATGAAAATTCTATATGGTATAACTTATTTATGCTTTTTTTTTATGCTTTGTTTTAAAAAGGCCAAATTGAATGCCAGCACTTTCGATCTTGAAAATAATGCCATATGTATTGATAAAATAATGTATTATTTTTATTGATTCTCCTTCTTATATATTGATATTTTGAAGAACTATATTGTTTTAATATACATATTTATAAAATATCTAAATATTAAAGAAATATACAAAGTAGAAAATAAAAGTCTAACCACAGATATTTTAATATGAACAGCTTGATGAATAATCCTTCAAATTTTTCTTGCTATATTCTAATGTATATGGACACAATCTTTACCAAATTATTTTGAATATGTCTTAGACTTTTTTTCATTTCATAATCTCTAAAACTATCTCATTCTTTGAACACACACATAATAGTGGGTTATAAGAATGTTATAGTCAGTCATGTCCAACTCTTTGTGACCTCATGGACTAACCATGAAATTTTCCAGGCGAGAATACTGGAGTGGGCTGCTGTGCCCTTCTCCAGGAGCTCTTCCTGACCCAGGGATGGAAGCCGTGGTTCTTACGTCTCCTGCATTGGCTGGCGGGTTCTTTACCACAAGTGCCTTCTGGGAAGCTCCATACAACATATGTGAATATTAAGAGATTAAGTTCATGGCTTCACAACCAAATGGCTTGACTGAGTCTGAATCCTAGCTTCACTATTAGTAATTCTGTGACTTTGACAAGTTATTTTCTCTGTAATCCACTTTCTAAACTTATAAGGTGTGATGTTAACAATACCTCCTTGAAATGGTTGTCATGCAGGATGAGGAATTACTGTTTGGTGCTGGTAGACATGCAACCATGTCAGTACTGCTACCGTAGATGTTTGATATCTTATTACCAATTTCATGTTGATGGACATATAGAGTGATTGCAATTTTTCTTCTCATACATCATGCACTAGTGAACATCCTCCTAAGTAGAATGTTGTGATTATTTCTAAAGAGTACATTTTAGAAGTGCAATTTTCTAATCAAAGGTGATATACATTTTTAAATGATAGATATTGTTGCATAATCATCCCCTAAAAGTAACTATTTACTCTGTGAATAAAAGTGAATGAGAAAAAATTTGGGATCATGAGAAATATTTCATTAAGACTTTCATCTATGCATCAAAAATGCATAACCTTTTTTATACAAGAATTAGGGGATTACTGTAACACAACATAAGTAACACTTGTTTTATATTATCCATAAAAACCAGAAAGCTTTTTATGCATAATTTTCATGATTTTCAGTTCTGCAAGTCTTTGAGCCCCTCTTTCTCCAGAGAAAGAATTCATAGCATATTGTCTTCCTATAATCAGTTATTACTTATTAACTGCAGAATATAATATTCCATCAGGCAGCTATTCATAAATATCTACCAATCAGATGTGTAACAAATGCTTACTAAAACTAATGTTATGAAACAGAACATTATGTCATATTCTACAGGTGTGGTAGCAGTGTTTCTGAAATCCAGATTGAGCACTGACCACTGCACCACATATTCAGAATTTGAGATGGTTCCAGCTACTTTGCTGCAGTTACACCAGAGCCCAAAGAGGAAAAAAAAACAAACAACATTCGGAAAGCAAATGCCTCTAATGTCCGTAATAGATGATATACCTGTGGTGTGACAGGCTAGGCCCTCAAGCAGTGAGCCCTGAATATTTTACAGCTTCTGGAAATACTTACACATTTCTTTCTAGTTCTTCAGCATACAGCTCATTGGAGGCTTTATCAGGGATCGTAACATCTGATGCAATGACAATAATATCCACCTCTACGTATCAAAACAGAGTCCAAACCCTTTTTTTAAATAGTGAAGAGATCTGACGTCACATTAATAGAAAGGTAAAGATAAACGTTTATATTGGAGAAGTGGTCTATAGGCAAATGTGTTCTCATATACAGTACTGCAAATACTATGTTCTTTACAAAGTTGTATTTGCTCTCTATGTTCTGTGTTGTTTACATGCCCTAACACCTCTGCACAATGGAAGTTTAAAATATAATAATAATAATATTTAAATATTACCACTGAGACTTTTACCTCACCATTTCTCAAAATAGGTTTGGGAAATGTGGCACTGATATTTTTCAACCTCAAGTGAAATTTTTTTCAAAAATGGGAATTTGGGGACAAATAAATTTGTATTTTAAAAAGAGTTATCCAAGAACAACATTTGCTTTATATAGTTTCATATTTAACATGTTTTAAACATAATTTTATTTTTTTACCTTATATTAATTAAAAACTATATTTGTCTATAAGAATATGAGCCTGATTCTTTGGAAGTAATGTTCAGTTGGCGTTATTGGTATCATAAGAGTTTTAGAGTATATTATAGAATATTCTGGCATGAGACACTAAATTGAAATTTTAAAGAAAATGTTGGAAATAGCTGTAAGGGGGAAAAAAGTAGCCTTTTAAATCTAATTTGTTATGCACCACAGTAGGGTAATGGATGCAATGAAAGTTCTTTTATTGAGTTCCCAAGTCCAAAAGGTATTTAGGTAGCAAAGGATGTTAAGCAGACCCCCTGCAATCCACCTTTAACTGAAGATAGCAGGAAATAAGGTATATAGGTCTGTGTTCTCCTGGTTTTTATTTCCTCGGGAGAACAGCTCATGCAAAGGACACCTTAGGCTGCTTAGCCGATCACAAAGGGTGCACTAGACACCCTTGCTGGCTGCTTGAATAGCCTGATCAGAAGGGTGGCTGAAACCATACCGGGAGTTCAATCCTTCAGGTGGGTCTTTTCAAATTCCAATAGAGAGAAGTTCCTGGAGAATTGGTAAGGATTTCACTAGTCCCCAGCAGGTTTGAGATCAAAAGCTTTGGTTAAATAAAAGCCTGCTGGGAAATCTTAAAACCTCTTTGTGATGTAACTTTAAAAAGTTAATACAAAGAACCCTTAGACTGAAGCTGTAACAGCATGAACAAAGAGTATATCAAAACTGATTCCATTAAGGGAAAGTGGACATACAAATTCACTTAATTTAAAGAGCAATCCAGTTATATTACTGTGTGAGAGAATAGAACTTAGACCATACCATCGGGCCCATTTAGAAGATGTGCTCGTTTCTTGTTACATATGCCAGACTTCATTCTTGGTCATTCAGATATGCTTTCTAAACAACTTATATATTCATTTTCTGAAATGAGAAAGAGTGATGTGCATTTAAACTCATTCCTCAAGAAGATACTTTTAAAACAAATTAAAATTAAACTTGATGGGGACCCATCCGTCAGTTGGTTATCTCTTTTTCATGGTGTCAAACTGCTAATTGCCCATCCTCCTTAAAATAATAAACCTTCAATTGGTATTGATTAGTAGATCATTAATGAATGTATTAATTAAAAGGTAATTTTTATAATTAACACCAATTCATTTTTTGGCAAGTCACACACTTTTACTAACTGAAGTCATCAGTTAATATTTTCATGGAAATATTTTACTCCATCAACAACTCCCCAAAAACTTTTATTTGATTTTAATGTCTGAATTTTGCACTTTGTTTTAAATCTTTCAAGACATTTTCATGTACTCGATGTCTCACATTTTCACATTAGTCATGTGAGATGAAGTTAACAGGTTAAGCATTGTTTTTCTTTTTCTTTTTAATAAATAGGGCTACTGAAGTGCACTTATAGAACAAATGGCAGGCTCTCCACTGCACAGCTATTTAGAGAAGGCTCAGACTAGGACCCATAGCTCCCAATTTCAAGGCTACAAAGTTTTCAATTGAGCAATGTCTCACAGACTTTGGAACGCAATCGCAGCTTATGTTAAAAGATAAAGTGAGGCATATGAAAAAT
Source organism: Odocoileus virginianus (assembly GCF_023699985.2). Taxonomy (NCBI): domain Eukaryota; kingdom Metazoa; phylum Chordata; class Mammalia; order Artiodactyla; family Cervidae; genus Odocoileus; species Odocoileus virginianus. The sequence goes on along the minus strand of NC_069686.1, from coordinate 43,372,785 downwards.
TTTAAGAGTCTACTTGAGCAAAAACCAATTTGAATTAAGTAGCATTCAATTTTGCAAATAGAAAGTACCTCTGAGGAGCTGTACAAAATGAAAGACTTTTGTAGACAGAAGGGAGCAGGAATAAGGATGCTATACTAAGCTAAAAAGTGGGTTGGTTACTGCAAGATTATTTTCCTTTAGGGGATAGCAGGGATCTACCAGGGTTTCCCATAGTGGCAAAGAACCTGCCTGCCAATTCAGAAGACCCAGGTTCGACCCTGGGTTGGAAAGATCCCCTGGAGGAGGACATGGCAACCCACTTCAATATTCTTGCCTGGAGAATCACATGGACAGAGGAGCCTGGTGGGCTACAATCCCATTGGGTCGCAAAGAATCAGACATGACTTGAAGCAATTTAGCATGGAGCACACAGGGATCTAGCAGGCAGATTATGTAACTAATAATCTGGAGATTATTACTTATTCATAGCTAATATGGAGATTCCTGATGGACTGGTTTAAGATTCCATTTCTAGGAAAGCTGAAGCTGTAATTAAGTCTCAGTTTGGTGATACAGTGTTTATCATATGTGATCCCATTTGCAGCGTGTTGTCTTATTTTTAACACTTAAGTCACACACAGTGGGATTCATCCCAAAGATCTCTTTTCAAGTGTGGTCACTATGGACCATGAATATCCCCAGATTCTCATATTGATAGATGGAGAAACTGATCCTTCTACCATATTCAGTTTTTCTCTGCTTCACTCCTCTCTTCTTTTGTTTCTCTTCCTCGGCTGTTCTTCTGTCTGTGTGTCCTCTGATTAATGATTGGAAAATGAAGAAGGGAAAGTGGCAGATTAAGTCAATCTCTGTGGGGAAAGTATAGCAATCTTTGGGGGCAAGTACTCTTTCAACGAACCGTCCCAATGATTTTCTCCCCCGCTGGCCTCAACTTTCCTTAGTCTCTTAAAATATATGAACAAAATCTCAACTGACGCTCTATCGGAAGCAAACGGACAGTCTTTGAGAGTTCAGTATTCTAATAGTCTCCTCTGAAACAGCTGGGCCAGCAGCCCCACCAATCCCAGGGGTGTGATCACATGTTGGTCTGCTTTCAGCAAATGAGTTCCTGTTCGTGTCTATCCTGACCGAATGTTCACTCAGGTAGGTGCTCTACTGAACAATTAGCCCTTTGTGATAAACAAAACAAAACAAACTTCAATAATGAAGGGAAGACATGTTCACTAAATCTTTGATTCCCAAATATGCTTATGTAAGTGTATTTACATACACATTCTATATGGATTATATATGTGTTCAAACAAATATAGTTCACCTATGAGGTTTGATTAGAATATAAACATTCTGCTCCAACACGCTAGCTCCATTCTTCGGCAGAACTATGTGAACTAGCTTATCTTGATATCTTGGATACTTTCAAAGATACTCTAAGACCTTGCTATGCCTAAAGTTACTGCTTACTTGTGGAGTGCTTTGAATTTTTAAATCCATCCCAGTGTGTTACTGCCTATTCTCATATTGGAACTTCAGTCTTGAATTCCAAAAATTCAAAACCCACTACTCTAGCAAATAAATAATCTGAACATTAAATGTATTTTATGAGTACCTGGCATACTATCACGAAGATTCTGGATTCCAAATAAGTTATTTTAAAAGTATAAGTTATAGAATCAGTCTCAAGACATTTACACTTTTGTAGTGGAAAAAGTACCTTCAGAGACAACATAGAAATTCATGAAATGTTCAGTAATTTTAAATGGATGGCTCCCTCCTCTGTGATCCCACCCAATCTTAAATGTGCCATGCTCTGCTTAATCACTCAGTCGTGTCTGACTCTTTGTGACCCCATGGACTGTACTCCGCCAGGCTTCTCAGTCCGTGGGGATTCTTCAGGCAAGAATTGGACATGCCCTCCTCCAGGGAATTTCCCAACCAGGGATAGAACCCAGGTCTTCCACATTGCAGGAAGATTCTTTATCATATGAGCTACCAGGGAAGCCCATGAATACTGGAGTGGGTAGCCTATCCCTTCTCCAGGGGATTTTCCCAACCCAGGAATGCTTTGCCGGTGGATTCTTTATCGGCTGAGTTACCAGGGAAGCCCCATATCTTAAATACATCTACTCTAATATAACATTTATACACCTTATTTCAGGTCTCCCCAAAGCCTGAGTTGTGGACCAGTACCAGTCCATGGCCTGTTAGGAACCTGGTCACACAGGTCAGTGGCAGGTGAGTGTCACTCCCCGTTGCTCTCATTACCTCCTGAAACATCCCCACCTCCTCCGTCCATGGAAAAATTGTCTTCCAAGAAACCTGTCCCTGGTGCCAAAAAGATTGGGGATTGCTGCTTTATTTCACATGAAGTTTCATGTGTCTTTTTCATCAGAGTCAGAGACTCTTATTTATTATCGCTTCTTCACAGTGACAATCACAGAACACATGATAGGTGCTTAATAAATGTTAGCTGAGCTAATTAAAACTAGATGAGCACCTGGAGGACAAGAAGAAACAGATGATTATGTGCTGATTTTTTTTTCAGTGTCCAAAACAGAAAAAGCAAAAATTAATATCTAGAATTCTTTTCAAAGGGAAAATAGCTATCTTTTCTGACTGCTAAATAATACATCTCACTGGAAAATATTTAAATATCTCAAGATAATTCATCTATTAGAGAAAATCAGTTTTTATGATTTGGTGTGTGTATATATCTCTCCGCTGTTAATCCATGCCTTACAAGGTTGACTTAAAAAATTGGAGTCATAGTATGTACATTTTGTTGAATGACTAGCTAAAAATTTAACATTATGGTTCTGATTACTTTCCATGATACAAGTGTTTCCTTTTAACTGGCTATGGTAGCCTCTATTTTGTACATTTCATCATGTGTTTAATTCTATTGACAGATATTTAGGTTACATTCAATTTTCATTCTTATAAACAGTGCTTCAATAAATATCTTTTAACATCTTTGCAAATTCAGACTTATTTTCTTGGCACAAATTCTTAGACATGAAATGGACTTAAAATGTTAAACTATGTTGTTAAATTATTCTATAAAAAAGGATGTGCCAATTTACACTCCCACCAACTGTGTGTAAGCCATTTTCTCTATAACCTTGCCTGGATATAATTCATTTAAAAAAATCTTTGTTAATCTAATAAGGAAAGAAGTTTTATTGGTTATTGTTGTTATTGTTTTTCCATTGTTGCTTTAAATCCTAGACTACTTAGGGACCTTTTAAATAAATCAGTTCTTGATAAATCACACATGGCCCACCCATGAATCATGTTCAGTACCAAATTAACTCTCCTCTTCTACTCAGTTGCGTTGTCTTCTCTTTGCCCTAGCACTAAATATGAATCAAAGAAACAAAGAGATCTTAATATTAGGTTAAACATACCTAGGAGAGTTCAAATATGTATATATATATTTTTTTTTCATAAATAAAATCTAAAACTAAAACGTATTTGGTGATTGACTAAATTGTTTTGTCATAGTTTCCCTCTATTAATGTGGATAACTGAGTAAATGATAAAATAATTTAAAAATTATATAACCCTGTTGTAGAAACAAGTCTACAAATCACATTGGTTACTGGTAATAAGACCACCTACCTCTAAGTTTTTTGAAGGCTCTATTGGGATTGTTAACAATTTGACCACAAAGTCTAGAGCTCAAGAAGCTGCTGACATGATGTGGCAGTGTGAAAAAAGTCTATGAAACAAGAGAGAGGTGTCTAAGAATATAGCACTCACAACCTGAATAAAAACCATTTTATATTTCTATAGTCCCAGTAAGTGTAGATGCCAAATCTTGCCTTGGAAAAAGAAATAGCACCTTTATACCTCAAAGCTTTACAACCTTATCCCAAGGAGTAAACGCTGGTCAATATTTCTTGCTCATGAATAACGGTAAGGTCTTTGTGAGAAGGTCTTACAGATTTCACAAATTTCTTTGTGGACTGGGCAGCTCTTCCTTATAGCCTTCCAGTGAGGATGAAATCTATATTTTGAAAATTGGTGTGAAGATCTCTAGCCCCACTGCACTCTACAACTCACCACAAAAAGGGGCTGCAGTGAGCTGTCAAGCATGCTCATTAAGAGACGGGAGTTATATTAGTTGTCTATTGCTACACAGCAAACCGAAATTTTAGTGACTTAAAGTGTTAGTTGCTTAGTCATGTCTGACTCTTTGCAACCCCATAGACTATAGCCTGCCAGGCTCCTCTGTCTGTGGGATTCTCCAGGCAAGAATACTGGAGTGGGTAGCCATTTCTTTCTCCAGGGGATCTTCCTGACCCAGAGATAGAACCTGGGTCTCCTGCATTGCAGGCAGATTCTTCACCATCTGAGCCACCTGGGAATGCCCGTGACTTAAACCACACACATTCACTATCTCACAGTCTCTGTGGGCTTAGGTTCTAAGGAGAGCCTAGCAGGCTCCCTGCTTCAGGGTCTCTCAGGAGGCTATAATCTAGATGCCAACCAGTGCCACAGTCATGTTAGAGGAGATGGATCTGCTTCAATGCTCACTTTAGCAGTTGCCTGGATTCAGTTCTTCATGGGCTTCTGGAATGGTCTCAGCTCCTAGCCGGCCATTGGTCAGAGGCTGCTGTCAGTCAGATATGGCTCTCCAACATGGACACTTGGTTCCTCAAAGTCAGCAAGACAGAGACCCTGCTAGCAAACCAGAAGTCATGGTCTTCTATAACCTGATAACTTTGTTCATATTCTATTCTTTAAAAGCAAGGCACTAGGTTCAAGGGCAGGGGGAGGGGTGAATTGTACAAGTAAGTGAATACTGGGACTCAGGGAGGGCTTCCCGGATATCGCTAGTGATAAAGAACCTGCCTGCCAATGCAACAGACGTAGGAGGTGCGGGTTCAATTGCTGGGTCGGGAAGATCCCCTGGAGGAGGGCATGGCAACCCACTCCAGTATTCTTGCCAGGAGAACTCCATGGACAGAGGAGCCTGGCGGGCTGCAGTCCTTGTGATCACAAAGATTTGGACACGACTGAATTAGCACAGGGAGTCAGGGATCATTGGAGGCTACCTTAGAAGGCTGTCTACCACAGGGGGTGGTTGCTCAGTTAATAACGGGCATAACGGACACTGGCGAAAAGTGGAAAGGAGAGTGTCAGCAGACAAGGTGGGAGAGGAATTTCTTGGGAAAAGGCTCACAATAAGAGATACATACACTGTCAACAGAGTTGAATCTGGGGGTGTCTAGCCCCCTTGGGAAAATGTGTTAAGTCTCAGGTCAAATCAGTATGTACTATGTCAAACCACTAACTTCTCATATTGTGTATTATTGGGGAAAATCAAAATAGTTAAAATGGGTGACAATGGCAAAATAATGGGTAACAGAGAAACACAGCCTCAGCCAAGAGGGAAAATATTCCATAACTAATATAAAAAAGGATTGTAATTCTTATTCTCTCAAAATGTTGTATTTAACAATTAACATTGAGAAAGTGAAATTAATGACATTCAAAATACTCTGTATTAATCTGTATTTATTCTATCTAAACATGCACCAATGCCATTTATTTGTCATCTGTCAAGCTTAAATTTTGAGTTTGTCTTGTCAAGACCTCAGAGTTCATGATTATTTAATGTTTGCCTTTATTTTGCACCTGCCACTCATTTTGTAGGATAGTTGGTTCAAGGTAAGTGTATTTTGGAGTTTATAAAACAAAATAGAGAAAATACAGTTTACTGACTTATATGGGGAAGGAGGTTTATAATCATAACTAGGATTTTTATTATAATGGTTGTTCTAGTAAGTTGAGTTAATCGGCTGAGTGTTTGCAAGGATGGGTTATGTACATATTTCTATAATAACAAAAATGAACAGAGATATAGCAGATGAATTGTCTTAACAGGTTTTTCTTGGTTTTAGTGCAAAAACTTACTAATTAATGCAAGTGTTGCAATCATTTTTATGACATTCCCTGAAGATGGCACTTTAAGGGTTATGCCATATGCTGATTGACAGCAGCCATAATTCCATACAATGAGACTGTATCATATTGTTTGAAGTGAGGTGATATTCATCTCTTGAAACTGATCAAACATATCATTGCATCAAACAGTATTACAATATAATCACACTGTATGTGGAGACTGCCAAGGCTGATCATCATGTTGTACTCTTTTCCCTTGGACTTCTCTAATAGCACTTGTGACACACCACTGCATCCACATTTTCCTTTAAGAACTCAGAATCTAAGAAAGAGAAAAATCTGCATAAAATCGTGGTTTGGTTATGCTGTGTGAGTGTTCATTTGTCGACTGCTTTAGAATTACAAATTTCCTTCCACAAAGATCTCCCTAAGTATACAAATAAAGACCTGGTAAGGCCAAGAGAAAAAGAAAAGAGTCCAAACAGGGCAGAAAACAATTCAAATGTCTTTTATTTGTCTTCCATAAACAAACAAACATGAAAGACATGTCTTTTGTTAAAAATACTTTTTAGTGTCAGAAACTTCCAGTGGGGTTTTTTCCTAATGTACTGTTTTACAAAGTCACTTACTTTCTGTCCTGACTTTGGGGCTATTGCAGCTGCAGATGAAAATTATATTAGAACCTATTCTACTAGTCGTAGTTGCTGCTGATCTTGGAAAAGCAATGCTAGGATGGGCAGAAATAAATGAGGGTGATTTGGCCATTCTCTTAGTGGCATTTTTAGTGGTATGAAATTCTATAACACAGTAGCTTATAGACTACTAACAGCTGTGAAGTAATTTAGGAATCGCCCTTTAATTATCTATCTATCCATCCATCCATCCATCCATCCATCTCTCCATCCATCCATTCAGTAACTTGTAAAAAAAGCCATTGGGATACTTTGGGGATTACATTCAGAATAGTTTACAGACAGGATGCTAGGATGGGAACCATCACCTATTCACACTGACATTCACTAATAGATGTGTTATCACTTCTGGTCCTCCAGTGTTGGTCTCTGTGAATCTCTGAGATGTCACCATCCTATCTGGACCTTATTAATTTGTCTAAGCCAGCCCTAGCTCTAACCTGTTAGGTTTAATGTCCTTAGACTTCTGGGCCTATAGAAATTATGTGGCTCTCTCAGAGATGCATTGGGATAGCAGGAACACAAAGGTACTCTCTGGTTACCTGAACACTCACATTGCGGCCTCTCTTCAACTGCTTCTGCATTGTGGTGGGCACAGGTAAGGCTAGAGGTTTCTGGGATTCCCCCAAGATACAAGACCAGAGAGCTCTCTGTTCCCAGATTCTGCTAATCATGGGCATTTCTTCCAGACCAGGTGCAGGAAGAGCAGAGCAAAGACCCTTCTCAGAGACACCACCGGTCTTTAAGCTCTGTGCTTCCCTTCTGACCATTTTCTCCTTTACTTCTCTTCTTTAACTATAGAAACTCCATTTAATATACAGTGAAAAACAGTGACTTTTCATCTCTTTTCCCCAAATATTTGGTTGGTGATATTAATATCATGCTTTCAGATCTTTAGGGCATGTCTGATAGACAAATGCCCAGAATTTTGAAATTCAAAATCTGAGAACTGTCTTTTCCAGCCATTGCCTCAGCAAGTAAGGAAAAAAGTCTTAGCAGCTCTTCAGTGGTGAAGAGCGGACACCTTTCCCTCTCTTCTCTCTTCTTTGTCTCCTATTTCGTCAATTTTGTTGTTTGACCTTCCCCCCTCACCTATTTTCTTAGGAGTTTAATTGCCTGGGTTCTTTTCCCCCCTAGCTTGTTGAATAGAATCGTTAGTACTGAGTTACATTACACAGGTTTTTTGCTTGTTTGTTTTCTGTTTTGTATTTTTTTTGCTATTAGATGCTTTAGATTTTGAAACAATAAAAAATTCTCCTTTTCCCCCTCTAGCAAAAAAGCTAGACCTACAGTACAAGTATGGACTTTCCATGTGGTGCTGGTGGTAAAGGACCCACCTGCAAATGCAGGAGACATAAGAGACCCAGCTTCAATCCCTGGGTTGGCAAGATCCCCTGGAGGAGGGACTGGCAACCCACTCCAGTATTCTTGCCTGGAGAATCCATGGACAGAGCAGCCCCGCAGGCTACAGTTCATAGGTCTCAAAGAGTCAGACGCAACTGAAACGACTTAGCATGCACAGTACAAATAGCTTGTCTTTTTCCTGAATACTTAGAGACTGCTGACCAGATGGCGCATTAGCTCCAAACACTTCAATGTGTGTCTTCTACAAATAAGAGCATCCTCTTACTGACCACAACACAACTAACAAAACCAGGGAACGAATTTTGATACACTCCTGCCCTTTGGTCCACAGACCACATTCCAGTTTCAATTGATCCAACAATAATTTTTGTAACCAAAGGATCCACTTCAGAAGCACACATCTTACTACTTATCATGTCTCTTTAGTCTCCTAGTCTGGAATATTCTTCAGTTTATGCTTGACTTTCAGTCCAGTATTGATACTTTAAAGAAGAGTTCAGTTACTTTGTAGAATCGCCCCCAGTTTAAGTTTGCCTGAAGTTTCCTCATAATTTGATTCAGATCACAGTATCACAGAAGTGATACAGTGTTCCTCTCAAAGCATCAGACCAAGTCATGCATGGCTTCCATAGCTGATGTTCACTGTCACCGCGTGCTAAAAGTGATGTCCTCCAGGCTTTTCCACCATATACTTTCCCCCTTTTGTGGTGAGGTATTTTGAAAACATACCGTATCCTGTTCTTCATCAAATTTAAACCCTTTCATTCATGCATTTATGTCGGTATGGTCTCTTGGTCTTTTATTTTACTTAATATTGTAAATTCTACAAGTTATTACCACATTACTATCAGTATTTTTTAAAGTTTTTATTTTTTGATGTGGACCATTTAAAAAGTCTTTATTGAAATTTTTACAATATTGTTTCTGCTTTATGTTTTATCTTTTTGGCCACAAGGCATGTGGGATCTTAGCTCCCCAACCAGGGACTGAACCTGCACCCCCGCAAAGTCTTAACCACTGGACTGCCAGGGAAGTCCCTACTATCAGTGTTAATACTCAAATTATGTCCAATGTGGCTAGTGGGAGCCCATTTAAACTGACCTTTAGGCTCTTTTGATATGTCCCCCATCATTTCTTTTAAACATATTTTTGGTTTGGTTTATGGTAGAAGTTCCAGATTTTTCTTGTAATTTTACTCCCCCTCAGTCTTAGAATCAGCCATTTCTCTTAAAATTCTTTTTGTTTTTTTCTTTTTTTTACTGGAAAATAGTATTTGGAAGCCAAGACTCGAGTGCTGTGTATGTTCATTGTTACTGAAGTGTTGGTGCTTCCTGGCTCTATCAGAAGATAGAGCCGAGAAGTATACTTATGTGTGTACCATGTATTTTCATTGACATTTATTTCTATCCATAGAAATTGAAAACTGTCTCTCTATAAATTATACATATGCTGAAAACCATGAGCTCATCTTACACTTCCAGTCACATGTTGATTCTAGTTTTCTGCCTTTTCCATATATGTAATCTTCTCTAATAATGAGAATACAAGCTTCCAGAGTTCTTCAGATGTTGACTTATGCAATCAACCTCACTTTATGCAACCATCTCCCATCCGTCTCTGACTCCCTCCCACACACAGACGCCTCTTCTCACTGCTTGGGCTCTGACTCGCCTGTGTGGGCACCTTCTCGCCCTGTTCAGGCTGATTCCTCGGGCTATTTTGCCTGCCACCTTGACTGGCTATTCTCTTCATCTTGTTTGGACCCTTATGTTCTCTTATCTTGCTCTGTCTCACCTAGTAGCTTTGTTGTTGTTTGCTGTGGCTTTAGAAATAAATTATTCAGGAAGGGGAAGGAGAAACAGACAAGTTTTCCCATGAAATATTTTCATTATCCTCTTTAATCGAGAGTTGAGTTAGCAGAAAAAGAAGAATCCAAGGGCCCAAAGAAAAAAGGAACTAAGAACCCAGGGGGTGACTGCAAGACCTAACAAGGCAGTGTAGGAGCTGGGGTGGACTAGGGTGCTGGCTCTGACTCAGAAGCATAGCAGCTTTCATCTGCATGCCCAGAAAGGCACAGGAAACAAGGCCTTGGAAGTTCTGTCGGGAGGTGGGGATAAATCCAGGATCATTTAAGGGCTTACCCTTCCGTAAAATGATAGGGACGAAATAATCTGCACACTAGCAAAAGAGACCACGAGGAAGCAAGCTATTGAGGTCTGGGTGTTGGGGGGTAGACAGTGAGCCTTTCCAGAGAAATCGTAATCAAAGACATGCACCTCACATGAGCTTCATGTCAACCACACGGCCCGAACACTCCATATTGAGATTCAACGTATTCCAAGCAGAAGCAAACAGTAAAAATTTGGTGTGATAAAACCTCATCACAGGCCACACTTGACGCCTCCAGATGAAGCCTATCAAAAATGGGTTGACCATCCAAAATTACAACACATATAAGGTAACAATCTACCTTGAGAGACACAGGAAAGAGTAATACAGAAGAATTAAACTCCAAGGAGTTTGAGGTAATAGAACTGTAAGACCAAGACTGTAAAAACATAAATTTTAAATGTTTAAAATATTCTAAAAGATGAATAAAGCATTAAAATACATGTCTGTGTCCTAATCTCCTCTTCCTAAGGACATTAGTCATTTTGACCTGGGACTCTACCTAATGACTTCATTTTAACTTAATTACACTTTAACACCTTAGCTCCATACCAGTCACATTCTCAGTTATTGGATTTTAGGACATAAATATAAGAATTTTGAGGGAGACACAGTTCAGCCCATAACACTATGATAAACTGAACCTCACCAACCTCTCTTCTCTTGGCAGTTTCCTGTTTCCTCTCTGCTTTCCGGATACTTCTCTGTACTCAGTGACCTATTTCTTGCCTCAAGGACTTTGCAGACTGTTACCTTCACTCAGAATACTCCCATCCCCATGTCCCCCAAATTGGTTTAGTCAAAAGCTAGGTTTCAGTTTTAACGTCATTTCCTCAGAGAAACACTTCCTAACTCTAAGATTAGATTAGTTCTCTGTGTTTTGTGTTCTTCAGATCATTTTTGTACCACTTCATAATTCTAATTAAAAGATTAACTGTATAATGTATTAATTGTATTACTGAATTTCCTTGATCCTACAATGTTAGGCATTCTAAGATGGATCATCAATTTTGAAACATTTGTAGGGAGAGGAAAGAAATACTATTCTATTAGTCAGCTATTGCTACAATAATGCTTCACGAAAAACCACTCCAAAATTCAGTGATTTAAAACAACAAGCATTTATTTCTCCCTCATGGGTCTGTGAGCTATTGTGATTCACTTTTAAAAACTCAGTTTCAAGATTCAGCCTTGGACTCAAATTGCAGGCTCGGTTGAATTCAGGTCTACTTCATATATGTCCATATGCTCCCCCATTGTGTTCGCACAGTGAATGATAGACAGTCAAGCAAAGGGAACACGCAACACCTGCTAAAACCTCAGCTTGGAGAGGCACACTGTTACCTCCACCCTTCTGTTGGCCGAAGCAAGTCACGTGGCCAAGCCCAACACCAGCGGGCTGGGGACAGTACTCTGCCCCCTCTAGTGGGAGATGATCCCCAGTCAATGGAAAAGGGCATATATATATATTGTATAACCCCAAAACAGGAGGAATTGGGAACAATAACTCAATGTACCATATGTACCATGAACAGTATGTACACAAATTTTATTATGTTTACCTACACAAGATTATTCGAATATATTTATTAATATAACCCCCCCACCCACCCACTTTCTTCTGTATTGAGTAAAGCTTCATAGTCAGAGCCCAAAGTATCTTCTGAGTCATTTTTGGTCACCAACCATTACATCCCTCTTTAAAGCCACCAGTCCTTTATATAACCAGGGCTCAGGACTTCAACCTCTTTTAACTCTTGTGTAAGTTTTAGGCATACAAAAGAAAGATCAGTGTTCTATTTGTACTTCCAATTTCGTTAAACTCAGAATGTACCCCCCCAAATATTTCTATCATTGGAAATTGAAAACTTTTCATAACAATCCACAGGAAGTGTTGTTTTGTTTGGGTTTTTTCCTTACTGCTTATTTATTTAAAACATTTTATTGAGGTAGCATTGGTTTATAAGTTTCATGTATGCTACCTTATATTTTTACTTTTGTGCACACTGCAACATGCTCACCGCCAGCAATTTGTTTCCATCTCTCACTATAAAGTTGATCCTTTTTATCCAACTCACCCTTCACCCAACTCTTACCCTCTGGTAACCACTACTCTGTTTTCTGCAGCTACATATTTATTTTTTGTTTGACTTGTTCATTTATTTTTGTTGTCTATTTTTTTATATTCCATATATGAGTGAAATCATCTGGTATTTGTCTCTCTTTGTCTGACTTATTTCACTTAGCATAATATTCTCGAGGTCCATTCATGTTGTCACAAATGGCAAGAGTTCATCTTTTTTTTAATGACTGAGTGGTATTCCATTGTGTATAAATATATGTGTGTGTGTATATATATATATATATATATATATATATATAAAATACTATAGCATCTTCTTTATCCATTCTTCCATTGATGAGATTTAGGTTGTTTCTATATCCTGGCTGTTGTAAACAATGCCATGATGAACATAGAAGTACCTATGTGTTTTTTAATTAAGGGCTTCCCTGATGACTTAGCAGTAAGGAATCCACCTGCAATGCAGGAGACGCAGGAAATGCAGGTTCAATCCCTGGGTGGGGAAGATCCCTTGGAGGAGGAAATGGTAACCTGCTCCAGTATCCTCACCTGGACAATCCCACGGACAGAGAAGCCTGGTGGGCTACAATTCAAAGGATCACAAAGAAAGAAACAAAACAAAACGAAGGATCACAAAGAGTCGGACACAACTGAGTGACTGAGCACACATACACATATGTTTTTGAATTAGGTTTTTTTTTTTTAATTCTTTGGTAAATACCCAGAAGTGAGACAGCTGGATTATATGGTAGTTTTAATCTTAATTTTTGGAGGAATCTTTATCCTGTTCTCCATAGTTTTCCTCTGTCCATGGGATTTTCCAGGAAAGAATACTAGAGCCATTTCCGTTTCCTCCTCCAGGGGATCTTCCTGAGACAGGGATCAAACCCATGTCTCTTACGTCTCCTGCATTGGCAGGCAGATTCTTCACCACTGCGCCACCTGGGAAACTTTTTTCTGCACAGCCAACAATGTTTATTGCAAAGCTACTTGGAGTGTAAACCTCTGAACGACTTTCTGAAAAGACAATTAGATACCTAAATTAAAGTAAGAATTCGATCTTGTATGTAAATAACTGAGAGGACACTTGATTAACAAGAGATGCGCTGTCACCTAGAGACGCAGTGTCACTGCTCAGAGGCCGGGAAGTTTCTCGCACCACGGACTGAAAGAGTTATCCCTCTGTAACACTGGAGCAGTCATCTCAAACTATGTCTTGCTAGGTTCTCCTCCATCCCCCAGAAGTGCAGGAAAGTGAGTCAGGTAGGAAAGTGACATTTTTGCCAGGATCTGACTTGGATGCTAGATATGATTGACTCCTTCTTCTCAGGCTGTAACAACCCTGTGAAATACGATGAGTCATCTTTCCACCACACAGAGATAGCCTTTTACAGAGAAAACAATCCGGAGGAGGACCTTAAGACAGAAAGAATGACAAAGAGAGACAGACACACAGACTGAGCCAGATCCCAGAGAATGGTGCCCGAGCAAGGGGTCCTCACAATGTCCAAGATCATCTCCTAAAACTGTTCCACACAGAAGCCAAATCTTATGCCTCATTAATGTGAGCTGATTTCTGTCTCATGTAATCAAACAGAACGCCAGATATTACAAAACAATAACCCACATGAGCAACACCATGGTTACAAAAACATGTGATAGCGCAGCAACCACAAATAATTTCAGAATAACTCAAGCTCTTCATTTGTTTTTTTTGAACATGATGAAGGAAACAGAGAACCTTGAAAATCCCCCTCTGCCTCCCCCATCCAGCGATTCACACGCGGCAGCTGCTTCTGCGCCTTTACATCTGTCTTCAAATTCCAGTCTCAAGTCAAGATAACCTCCTCCCCCAAAGTTAACCTTCTGAACTTTTGTTCTCTCTCCCTTTCCTCCCTCTTCTCATGCCTAAAGCTCAGAAGAACTTGTCTGTCAAAGCGGGACTCTCAGAGCTGAGCTCACCTCAGAGCACAAGAAATCATGTTAGCAAATGAGGGAAAATTGGGAATGTCCATGTGTACCTCATTTTTGTCCCATTGCTCCCCTTTTAAAAATGTTATAAAATGGAAAAAAAAAATACATGCACTTATTTTTAAGGTTACATAAATGTGGTTTAACATTTGCTTTTCCTTGCTAATGGAATGCCTTCCATATACATATTAAATACATCATAGCACATTAAAAAAAAAAGAAATTAATGACTAGATGAATTACTGAATGAACAAGAAAGGAATGTATGAATAAATGCAAAAATATGACATTAGGGATTGGGGGAAATTATTACTAAGAAATTAAAGTCACGGTCAATAAATGCTTGACACCTAGAAGACTAAAAAATACATTTCTAAAACCCAACTCATTCTTTCACATACATAAAAACAGAGCAAAAAAGAAAAAAAAGAATGTTGAAAGTAGAAATAAGTCATGTGTGTGTGTGTGTGAGTGTGTGTGTGTGTATAGAAAGCTATCTACAATTTAAATAATCCCCGTGGTGGTAGCTGTAACCAAGTGTATTAATTAGAATTCTTTGCAAGCCACAGAGAACAAATCTGAATAAATAAGACATAAATGTATTTATTGCAAGAAGTATTTTTTACCCACCCAACCTCCATCTCCTTCCTCGTATCTTTGTAAAATATGCCCTAGTTTTGTTAGTGTGTCTATTTATCCCTTGCTCCTTATGGCTCAGGGTTAAATCCTAACTGAACAGAAGTCATTTCCATCACTGAAACCAGTTTATGCATATATGATACTGTGAGATGTGTGGGGAATTCTCCTAATGGGTTTCTGAGAAAAACTTTCCTTAATTGCAGAAAGGGACCCAGGTAAGAAAAAAAAAATCCCTTCTCCTGTGTCTGGAAAGAGGGATGTGCTGATGATGGGATGACTAGATTTCTGTAGCTTTCTGTGAACGTAAGAGGGACAGCCAGTGAGAAGCTTACCTATCAAGATGAAAGAGTGGGATGATAAAAAACAATCTACATCCACAATTCTTGCTCCCCAAATGGTAATTTTCTCAGAGCAACTCACTTGAGCTAGGTTTTTCTATTTTTCTGCAACTGACAGAATTCCAAGGATAGAGATTCATATTAAAGGGAGGCTGGACATTGGCTTGGGATTGGTTGGAGCCCCAGAAGCTATGGAGGTTAGGAAGCAGAACCCAACAAGAGCTGCATTTTGGTGAAAATAGCCAGGTTGGGTTTGTACTAGGTCAGATGGACTAGAATTCCAGCATTGTCTTTTTGTTCCTCTATTCAAGACAACATCCAATTCCCAAGCCTGATTATACTCAGTAAGAAAGAATTAACTCCTCAAACAGGATTTTAGATTCTAAGAGAAGGTTAGGTAGATGTTGAGCAGCCAAAAATGTCAAGTGTCTACAACATCAACAAATTAAAACTTCTTGTATTATGGGTTTTCTTATTTTCTTTTAGTGTTCATTCTCAGGGGCTTCCATTTTTCCTAATCATTTTCTGTCCTTATTTCCTGCTTCCATAACATTCTACACATCTTTATTTTAAATCATACCTTCTGCACTGTCACACCTGTCTGCCTTGTCTATGCCTTCATTCCCCAAATGCGGAAATAAATCAAGTCAGTTCTGTGTCTCAGAATTTCACTGGAGTTTTGAAGTTACAGATGGAGATTAAATTGAAGTATAAGCTGAGAACCGAGTGTAATATACCCCTCTACTAAAAAAAAAATTTATAATCAACTATATCCCACCATGAGGAATTTGTTGCTAGATATGTTATCTTTAGGTTCTAGTGTATGTCTATCCTAAGACTATATTCTTTTCCTCTCTACCATTTTTTTTTCAATTTCCCCAAGTTCCTTTAATTTCATAAACAGAATATGTCTCCATCTTATACTCAAAATCAAGCTTGTAGACTATATATGCATATCCAAGAGCTCATTAAACAGCTTTTCAATGGTTTATCTACCTCAGATTTGTATCTTTTAAAACACAAAGCCCTGGGAAGGATTTGGAATTAGTTTTTCATTTATAGGATCAAATTTTAGAAAGTGTTTCTCTCCTTACTAATCTCTGTAAGCAGAAAGGAAATAATTTAAAGATTTCTCCTTCTCAACTGCACAGAAAAACCGGCAGAGAGGAGATGGTTTTGTTTTTTGTCCTTCTCTTTTTCTTCTTCCCCATCCTTCTTCGCCTTCTCCTCCTTTTCTGTCTTCTCTCCACCCAATACAAGTACTGTCCTTTTAACTTATTCTTATGCCCACAATTTAAATGAAGAACAAAGTAGGAAATCCAGCCTAGAGGAAAAGGTGGGAAATGGCACCTTGTCATAGTTGTGACCACTAGTCACAACTCTGCAATGTACTAGCAGTAAGATTTTGAGATGCTTCTTCTGAAGCTTGGAACTAAAGCTATGGTTTACCTATATCATAAGGATATTAGCCTGACTAAATGAGATGGTGGATGAAAAAGTGCATCCTCAACTGTCAAGAACTACCCAAATGTAACAGAATGAATACCAGATGGTGGATTCCATCACAGAAGGCCCATGAGAACAAAGCTGCTGACTATGTGTGAGAGAAGGACTTCCTAGGTGGTGCTAGCAGTAAAGAACCTGCCTGCCAATGCAGGAGACATAAGAGACTCAGATTTGTCCCTTGGGTCCGAAAAATCCCCTGGAGAAGGGCATAGCAACCCACTCCAGTGTTCTTGCCTGGAGAATCCCATGGACAGAGGAGCCTGGTGGGCTACAATTCCACTGAGTGGCACAGAGGTGGACACCACTGAAGTGACTTAGGACACAGCACACATGTGATAAAAGGCAGGAGCTCAATCAAAGAGCAAAGAACCCCAGGGCTGAGACTTTGGGGCGGCAAGATCAGAGTGAGGCCAAAAATAAGATCTGACTCGAGATGAAGAGCTACTAGAATCCTTTTATTTCTTTTGCACAAACAGATTTGATCTCTGAGGTTGCTTCAGGTCCAAATTTAAAAGAAATCTTATTCTGCTCTTTCTCCTTTAAGGTTGAAGGAGCAAAGAGTTAATTACCTTGTTATATTCATCTCTCTTCCAAACTTTCCACATGGGCTTTTTTCTTAATTAGCCATCATAGGAAACTAGAAGAATATTTATTATTTATTGTGTGTATTAAATTTTATGTCTTTTCTTCTTAATTTCTAAAATGGGTGAATTTACTACTTTTCATATTTTTCTCCTAAAAAAGCAATGTTTTTGGTTGTTGTTATTATTGCTTTTATTGTTTGTTTAGTTGCAGTCCTCATCTGACTTTTCTTTGGGTCAGTAATTCTTCACAAGAACAAGATTCTTTTCTTCATAAATGAGAAAAAGCTTCTGGTGTATTTTAGATTAATTGGAAGAAGCAAATAGTTTCCCCTATGTTTTTCTTATTCTTAATGCTTTTCTTTTTATCATTTACCCAATTTATATATGATACCTATAAACATCCACTGAGTATTGGTTAAGCTACACGGCTTAAATTCAAGGCTCTATAGTAACTTATTAAAATATATTTTATAAAGTGATTTTTGTCATCAAGATAATATTACTATACAACAACTCATGTGCATATGTGGTTCATTGCCATGGTACTAAGTCGGCTCTAAAGGGAACTTGAAATGCACACCTACATGCCAATTTCAGAATCAATTATATATCTGCTGCAATTGATTAGACTTAGGGATTCCAAATGGTGTATACACTTAAAGACTTGCTTAACTGGTTAAGAATATAACTGCTAGCCAAGGTACCCAGGAGTAAAGTATGTCTCAATAATTCCTTCATTTAAATTCTTCTTTATTTTCACCCCTACAGTAGGCAACATATAATAATACACTATACATAGTCTTGTTTATTTTGTGTATGTGTGACTTAATTCTAGATTGTAAATGCTTTGAAAACTTCTTCCCCACCTCCTTGTGTGGATATGGATGTTTAATGTAAGTTTCTCTTCAGAATGTTATGCTTGAAGGAATTTCCTGGTGGTTCAGTGATTAGGACTCTGTGCTCTCATTACCAAGGGCTGGGGTTCAGTTCCTGGTCAGGGAACTAAGATCCCGCAAGCTGAGTGGCACAGCCAAAAAAAAGTTAGGCATGAATGGAAAAACTGGTCCACAAGAATCAATCAAGATTCACTTAAGAGTTTCCCTTAGCTGTTTAATATCTCAATGAATGACGATGATTTTAATGAGTGTGTCTTATGTTGGTCAAAGCAATTTTGAAAGCTGTTTGAGAAGCTTCTTTTATCCCAGTTACAATTTTTGCTTCTTTCCTCTCTCTTCCTCTCCACTTTCTTCAATTTCTTTCCTCTGTATCCCTCACATTTCATTTTGTTCTTATATTCTTTTGTACTCTTTCTACACTTGAGCAATTATTTAAGAAAAAAAGAGTCTGACACTTTCCTATTGTAACTCAAAGGAAACCAACCCTGAGCGTACCTTGACGACAGAAAGACCCAGTAGGTTCGTTTTTGGGGTGGAAAATTTGACCAGAAAGGGAAAAAAAAAAATCCCAGATTTAAAAAATGTAACAATTAGATTTTTAAAAATGTATAAATAGTGCAGTTTGTTTACTCAGAAAAAGGACTCTTAATGTTCTCAATTGCGTGTAAGTAAATAATCTAGATTGATAGAATTTTAGATGAAGCTGCTAAAACTAAAATGCTTACAAAAACAGATATTGCTAAAAGGAAAAGGAGGCACTGTACATAGCACCCGTTGAAAACTCAACTAAGTAAAGCACCGATAACACCCCTAGGTAATTGGTAGAGTGTTCTCATATTTCTGCATGTGTTTGTCTATAAAAGCATTTCAAGGTGTAGCTTTCTACTGATTCAACCTTGCTAAAAAGATTAATCAAGGAACCATCATTTGCTAATCACTGGTTGTTTTTTTTTAATCACATTTTCCAAATCTTTTTCAGGAAATGTGTGCTTTTAGTTCCTCCTTCTTGAGAAAGCTACCCCCTGACACGAGACTGAGCGTAAAGCCACCTCTGGACTTCAACACCATGAAGTCTGCCTTGAAAAGAAGCCTCAGTTGCTGAATTTTTCCAGTTTGCAAAGAAAGGCACTCCATACTTGAGTTTGTAACTTAAAAATAAAACCCCAAACCTGCCCATCTATTGCAAATAAATGTACTCCCTTTGTTTCATGGTATGCAATTAGATGCATTTGAAATAAAACGTAAGTTAAATCAGAAACCTTGGGGACAAGCATGTACTATTTTAAAACGGAATGTCAAATGTTGTTTTTCAATGCAGTACCAAGGGGTATTTCACAGGTAATTTCTCAGGGCTGATATTAGCTAATTATTAGCTACCGTACCCTGCCTCCCATTCTAAGTGAATATCTCCTGGCAGAAAGACACAGCTAGGAGTGTTTTGTTTCATTTGTCCTTGGAGTTTTTATCAGCATCAAGAAGGTGGACTGAGCCAAAGTTAGAAGAATTCTGGAGCTAAGCAAAAAGCGACACGTTTAACAGCCCCCATTAATTGGGGCTGTTACATGATTAATTTGAGTAAAACAGAAGAGACCGATTTCTTTACAACTCACAGTTGGATGCAATGCACTAAAAGTAATCCTGTAAATTACATTTTAAATCTTCAACATATTCCAAGCAGATAAAATAGTGGCATGATTGACCAAACTCCTTTAAAAAGTACACATATTACGATGCATCATAGTTATAAACAGATGGTATTTGGCCTCCTTCCTATTCTCAACATTTGGAATTTCTAAACTATGTGAATTAAACAATAATATTTTATAAACATACAAGGGATTTTGCTCACTGCTTTGTTAACATAGAAATTATACAATGCTGACATTTATTTAAATTTTAAAAAGTAAACAGCAGTGTGCATTGAAATAAAGCAAACTAAAATCAACATAGAGAAGTATGTTCTGGGTGCATATTACCTACAATGGCACTGGCCTTTTTAAGGGAAGACATAATGGGTTGAAGAACAAATGGGGGCCTAGATGGGACTAATACTTTGTACTCCAAAGGTTCATTTAACACCTCTCTGTAAATGAGGGATATTTATACCATAATTGGCTATTTGACCATCACTGTTCATTTACAATGTAACCTGCTATTATGGAGTTAAAAGAAGTTCCCCTTCATTGGCTCATCAGTTCTCACAGTAGTCAAAGTGTACTCAGTTTTAAAAGCACTTCCACAAACAGGGATCATTCTGACACTTGTACTCTGAATGAGAAACATTATCATTATATCAATAAGTAGGTATTTTTTCCTTTGAGGGATATAATTGCTAGAGAGAAAAGGAAATGTATCAGATCTCAGTGTCGTTTCCTGAGATTCCTTTCTAAAATTACAACTTTAACCCTTTGCCACATTTTGGAAAGGAGATCCATCTGGTGAGTTGATGTACAAAATAGAAGGCACTCGGTTTTCAAACATTCTTCTCAGATGTGCAAAGGTGTGTCGTGATGAATAAATAATGAATCAGATATTTCAATCCATTTTATGATTTTTGAAAGCCATGATTATCACTGTTTACAGACACCGTTGTCTCTCTGCACTTCCCAAGTGTTCTTGCTCTGCCTTTCAAGGATGAGCTTGGGCTGGCCACCTTCCCCTACCTCGGTTTACTCCTAGACTGCTGTTTCTCACATTTTAAACAATCAGCCAACCTCTATTCAAGCCTACAATTTGAGGAATATTTCAAACCAGATGGGGTAAAATCTTGAGCTATGGATGCCAGTGATGGTCACCAACACTCCAGCTAAGGTTTCTTATCTTTGATCACTGCAGTGCACCACTTCAGCCTACAATCTCTGTCGGTGGGAAAGAAAGAGGAAAGAGTGCTCCAGCCCAGACGGTCAGAAGGGCAAAGGGGCCTGCTGAACCACAAACAAGGCGCATTTCTCTCTGACACACACAGTCTTAAATGCGTACACACAAATAAATACCTAATGACAAATAGTAATACTAGAGGGGAAGAGGTCCTTTTAAAAACAAAGACGCCTCCAAATGTTTAACGTTTTCCCAAGTTTTTTGGAAATCAACGCGATGCTTCTAAATATTCTTCTAACTAAACACTGCTTAACTTCTCTGTCGTCCCCCCCGCCCGGCCTCCCGCTCTCTTTGCTCCACCAAATAACCAATTGGTGGTCAGGAGGAGAAAGTTTGCAATCCAGAACACAGGTGTGAAGTGAAAAGGAAAGCAACTTTAGGGCTGGCAGTGGGATTAAAATCACAAGTCTGAATATGTGAGAGAGTTGAAGAGGAGTGTTTTAACATTAATAGAATCTTTGCCTGGAGAGTTGCAGTGCCCACCCCTACTCCCTTCTCTGTTTTTGCTTAAGTTAAAATTTTTAAAAAGGACAGAGGGAGAGAAATCATTCTCTTGGGCGTCGCTTCATCTTCATCGGATTCTCCCCCTGAGATTTGAGACTCAAGGCACCAGGCTCAGTAAAATACTTAAGACAAGAGTTCTGCCCGTCAGGGCTGCGCCGCCTTCCCGGTGGTGCGGAGGGGGACCGGTCAGCCCGGCACGAAGCGGCCTGGGCAGACCTGGGCCACCCGCCACGTGCGCCTGTCAGCACGTGACTGTCGGTGCGCGCGTGCCAGGGTGCGTGCCCGCGTGTGTGCGTGAGAGTGTGCGCGAGTCGGGCTGTGCGCGCGTCGGCGTGCGCGTGCCGGCGCGGCTCTGCCCCGGAGTCCGCGCAGGAGTGAGCGGGAGCGCCGCGGCCGCGCGGGGCTCGCTCCGTCCGGTCCCGGGGACGCTTTCAGCGGCTTCGGGGCTCCTCTGGGTCTCGGTGCCGGGCTCAAGCGCTGCCGAGGGGACTCGGTGGGGACTCTGCGCCCTCGACGTCCTCCTGTGCCCCGTTTTCTCGCGCCCGGAGAGGTGTCGAACTACCTCCACGCGCTTTGGACGGGACCCAACGGGGCACCGAGGGCGAGCCCCGCCGCGAACCGGAGCTCGGGCACAGCGGCCCTGGGGAGAAGGTGCGCGGCGAGCGCCCGGAGGCCCCGCACCCTCCCAGCCCTTCTCGATTTCGGAGGCTCCGGCACGCTGTCCTCCCGACGCTGGGAGCAGGCTTGTCGGAGGCTTGGGGCTGGCGCCCGGGCGCGCGCTTTCGGGCAGGCCAGCGCTGCGTGAGGCCGAGGCCCGCGCGCCCCGCCGCCACCCCTCTGCCCACGGCCCAGCCAGGCCGCGCCAGCCCGCAGCCTGCGGCGCAGGGCTAGACCTGAGCGAGGGCGGAACTTCTGAGAGGAAGGGAGGGAAGGGGCAAAGAAGTAGCCGGCCCTAGACAAGGAATCCTTAATTACAGATTAAAAGGCAAGCAGAACCATACACTTTTTCCGTGTCAGCTGACTGCAACGACAAAAGGAAATACAGAATGCTGGGTGGGGTCGGGGCGGGGGGAATGCCTCTTCTCGTCGTCCTCGCCCCACACCGCTTTTATTAACGGGGCAAATGTAAAATAATATTAGGTGGTGGGTGACTCTGGGTAGGTGGTGCCTGAGGCCTGATCGCAGATGTAGGAGGACCGTTTGCTGATGCACCCAGAGGTCCGAGGACCCTCTATATATTAAAAAAAAAAGACTATAAATACTCCGTTAGAGTACATTTTGTTTCCTAAAAAAGTTTTAAAACACATTTTTAAGTTTTAATATTTGACGCTTTACTGCTTATTTTCAGCGAACTAACGGGCACGCATACACGTGCACGTTTTGTTTCGCAATTTTATAGATTGAGGTTTTTGGTTTGTTTTGTTTTTTTTTCCTTCCCTGGCCTGGTATCACAGTATTAGAAATCCAGGGGCAAAGTTGAGCCCATAGAAAACCAGGGAACATAGCTGCAAGCACCAGAGAGCACAAGGTTCTCGATGGTTCTGGACTCTGGAGGAAAAAGAGATGTATGCATTGATACCTTTTCTCATTCATTATGATTGCAAATCAGTCTCTACCATGTTTCCTGGGGGTTTAAGATCCCACTTCAACTCCGTGACGTTCTAAATCCTTCACTTATGGTAGGGTGGTGTTCAGAAGCCAAATCCCACTCTGTGACCATCACACATCTCTAGTTCTGAGCCCTCAATTTTGAACACTGAAACTAAAGGGATGACCTTTGAGGATCACCCCGAGCCACCAGGCATTGCACTTTTTCGTATTTTATTCCTCTTGTTGCTGAGTCAGCTTGAGAAATAGAGGTATTTGGCTCTGTTTGTTAGTAATCTGTTTACGGAGAAAAATGATGCAGCAGGTTGGAGGCAGTAAGACCACCTTGCTTAGTCATTTTACCAGCCTTCCTTTTTGTAGGTAGTCTCCTGTCTTTTATTTGTAATTTTTCCACCAGTGCCATTTTCCTTACAGCATTAAAAAAAAAAAAAATTCAAAGTGCTTTTTCATGTGGTTCCAGTTAAGTGATTTGCCCACACCCCAGATAATGCTATTTGCATTCAAGATTAATAGCTGCATATCAGTAATTCTTAAATACCTCCTGATCCATATTTTCACTTTAAATGATTCCAACGTTATTGGCCAGACAAACGCCTGAACCAGTAAGTTCGTGGACTGATTGCCAGCCAAATGGCAGACGCGTTCCACTCAGGGAACGATTAAATTTCTGCTCTCCTCGCTTCCACTGTAGAAGGTAGAGAGCCTTCCTTCCTTATTTGCCACCTTTCCCAGAAGTGGTAGTAGATGAGCAGATAAATAAATTGCTGTAAATCACACTAGGTTCCAAGCCTCCCCCACCCTTTTGATAGTTAGGAAAATCTTTAAAATCTCCCCTGAAGCATCTAGTCTTGATTTAGCCACTCACACTCCACATTTTGACTTTCTCTTTCAGTAAAATGAGGTGAAAGAGCAAATTAGGAGTTTTTCTTTCCTTACAGTTTTCCTGTGTTTGAGAGGATCACCCTGCTGTCCTTGTTTTAGGCCAGTTTTGTTAGTTCCTATTTTTACCACCCACGGAAGAACAGCATAGGATCAAGTTTATATTAATAAATGATGTTCATGACTAGGTTTCTAAATGCCAGAGTTATGATTTATTATTTTTAATGGGTGGAGAAAGGAGAGCAGCAATAAAACCAGCCCCTAAGTCATTCAAAATCCTTGGCTTCACACATCTATGTGGTTATTTTTATTTATTTTTTGCCTTTTAAATTTCATCTAAATTTCCTATAAGTTCTACTATTATGGACTAGTATTTTTTTTTTCCTTACCTGTGTCCATAGCTTCAAACACTATGTTTATTATAGTTAAATTTATGAAAAGCCTTTATGTTCCCCTTTTCTACTTTCTAAGTGTTTATAACTGCCTCTATTTATCCCCATCCCCCTAAGAATTTCACAATAAAATCCTGTACCAAATAAATTAAAATCTGCATCTTCAGACACCCCAGGAAGAAAGCATTAATCCACTTAAGTCAAATATCCAGACCTCCCCTCTCCATTGCAGCTCTTCTTAATGTAACATTTAGTAATTGCAGCTGGCTCCTTATCCTCGCCTCCCTCCCTTTGATTCTGAATCATATTGGCCTTGTTTAACCTTCATTTCCTTTCCTACCCCCCACGTTTGTCCACGTACTTTTTCTTTGACCATGTTTGTCTTTCTTTTTGCTGCCTGGTTTGAAAGCAATAAAGAGAGCTTTCTAAGACCTTAATACTTTCTGTTAAAATCCCATTCTTCCTTCCTATTCCACTATTAATGCTTTGTACAATTTTTATGCATCCTTTGGTTGTGAAGTTACTGCTCTATATTTTTCTGATTGATCATTAAGTTATGCTGGCTTTTGAGAACTGCCTCCATAATCCTGAAGCAAAGGCTTTTTACTTGGCGTGCTCTTTGCCTTTGGAATGCCTTTCCTGGCAAGGACAGGCATTTTGGTTTGACTATGATTCTTAAGTTACAATTCAAGTCTAATTTGTTCAGTTAGGTTTCTACTCGAAGCAGCTCTGTTTCTCACTGTGAAGTGCTCATGAGGCTGCTTAGTTAAAGGGTGTGCTGTAAGCTCAAGATGTAATACACTTACATTGTACTTGATTATCAGTTTTCAAAGGCAGCTGCATGCTTTGATATCTGTGTAAGGAAATATCAGAAGATAATATACCATTGGTATTTATTACTCTATAATTAAGGATGTGTCAGTGTTTCCCTTTAAAAAATGCTATTTTCAGAAATTCATATCTCAGGCATAAATTTCCCTATGAATTACAGTCTAATACTGTATTAGAAGTATCTTCTTTTAAAAATTATTCCTCCTCTTCCTTTTCTTTCTGCGGAAGTAAGTTTCAGGATGTAATTTCTGGGTTATCTATTAGGGATGAGAGGAAGCGGGCCTTTGCTTCACAATTAAAGGTGCTTCTGCACTGATGCCCCCTGCCCCCTCTGCCCTAGGCCCTTTGCACAGGGCGAGATCGTGGGGACTGCCTTTTGGATAAAGGGCCAGCCTATCTGTTTGATAGACAGTGTCTAGTTGTATGATGTGAAAGGCAAAAAGACAGCTGTTCAAAAACATCACAGGTACCAGAAAGTCAGAGAGTTTAAGACCAGAAGTCAGTTTTTTTGCATTCCTCTCCTTATGGTTGTTTGGACTATGAGTATAGCTAGGCCAGGCAGGAGGAACATGAAATAAATCTACAGCCAAGTACTAGCAACTTCTTTGTCTGTGTTTCTTCTGATAGCAAGAGGAGGACGGAAGGGGGAAAAGATGGACAGATCTACCCCCCTTCACCTCCTTTAAGGGATGGTCTGGAGAAGGAAACGGCAGCCCACTCCAGCATTCTGGCCCGGGGAACCCCATGGACAGTGGAACCTGGTGAGCTATAGTCCATGGCGTTGCAAGTGTCAGACATGACTTAGCGACTAAACCACCACCAAACCAACCATACCACTTGACCAAATGAGTTGACTACTACCTCCTGAAAGAGACTGAAGTCTAGACCTGTGTCTACATGGGGCCCAAAGCAACTCGGCCAGGACTCAGCTCTTAGTTTCCTCACATCTACAATGGGGAGGTTACAAACATAAATGCTTTAGCAGGAGGGCCAGGGAAGCGACATGATGTGTAAGTCCTACAGAGTGTGAAGGCCACAGGGCGTGGCGAGGGCCTGGGATGGGATGTAGAGACCCAATGCTTCCCTACAGATATAATAATAGTCATGATAAAAATACTTAAAATATGAGCAAAACTACAGGGTCTCTCTGTGGGCCACCTCCTGCTGCCCTCTGCCTGGTGAGGGGAGAAATAATAGGGAGCCAGAGGTCCCAGTGAGTCATCAACACCGACCTTGGTGCTTCCTGAAAGGCAGGCAGGTGACGACAGTGTCCTGTGCAGAGAAAGGCTTATACAAAGACATACAGAACATCTTTCTGTTTCTATAAGGCAGCCTGGCTCCTACATAGGCCTTAACATGATGCCTTAATTTTCTCACTTGTAAAATGGTGATGGAAACATTACATTTTCAGATATAAAGGACTTCAAAGTCCTTGAGAAAAGTGTTGCATAAGTATTTCCAGTAGAAATCCCATCTTTCGGCATTCCATCTTGGGTCTGCTATTTAAATGCAGTAACTAATATGACAGTACACATTTTAGATTATCTTCTATGTGCCTGCATGTCAAGTCGCTTCAGGCATGTCCAACTTCTGCGACCCTATGGACTGTAGCCTGCCAGACTCCTCTGTCCATGGGATTCTCCAGGCAAGAATACTGGAGTGGGATGCCATGCCCTCCTCCAGGGAATCGTCTCGACCCAGGGTTCGAACCTGCATCTTTTCTGACTCCTGCATCGCAGGTGGATTCTTTATCACTGAGTCACCAGGGGAAGTACCAGATTATCTCTTAGGAAACATCAGTTCTTTGTATCTGTTTATGGGAACCATGAAGAACGTGTCCTCGGGTTGAAAGTCATTACCACAGAGATATGCGAGAGAAAAAGGAATCACTGAGGTGGTGCTAGGTGCTGGGAGGACCCCAGAAGGCACTGACCCCTAAATTCCAAATTAGGAAAATGGGCCGCAGGATGTGGGGATTCTGAAGTCATACGTAACTCACATGCAGCTAGGGCATCCCAAAGATACTTGGAGGACTCCTTTTCATGGGATGACGACAATGAAAGCCTTTGTCTTAAAGAGGAAAGGGGACAGGTAACAGCGCAGGAAGTGGGCAGAGCGGTTCGCAGCTCAGACAGCTCTGTGCCGTACCACAATGCTCTGAATTTTTCAAGATAAAAAAGACCAGCTCATATAATAACTTCCTCCATCTTCCTCCCTTTACTCTTCAAAAAGGAGTTTCTAGAGCCCTAGTTTTCCATTTTCTATTTGTAACACCACACACATCAGTCAGCAACGGTGATCATTAGCCCCAAGAAAAAGGAACCCACAGTCAGTCAAGTTCAACTTCCTTCGAAGTATGGGTTGTTTCAGGGTCAAGGTTAAGTGCCTGGCTCCAAGTAAGCCAAGGGAAGTCTTCTCATGCAAAACTGGTGGTGAGGGCAGTTCCTTTTACTGTTTAAAGGAAAATGGTTTTCTGACTCCATCCATCACCTGAGAAACGTTAAGGACGGCGTGGTAGCAGAATATTATAGCTCCTATATTACAGATGGTAATCAAGATATCTACAGCTCTATCAAAATGTAGATCCAATAATAACATTTAAGACATACAAGAAGTCATAAAGGGTAGAAATAAGACTGTGTGTGCTATGACCCAGCTTAAGAAATAGACCATTTCTTAAGGTACCGCACCTTTCGCAGTTATGTGTCTAATCTTCCTACCATCACTCCTCTGACTTAACCATTATTGTAAATTTGGTGCTAATTCCCAAGTTTTCTGTTTTACTTTAAGCACACAGGTACATAGCTTTGTGCATCCTGTAGAATTGTTTCCATAGTTTAAAAACCTTGCCAATTACATTTGAATGGATAATTGTGAGGGGAGGGCACATTATGGCAGCAGCTCAGGTTGGGTACATGAGACAAGTGCTCGGGCCTGGTGCACTGGGAAGACCCAGAGGGATCGGGTGGAGAGGGAGGTGGGAGGGGGGACTGGGATGGGGAGTACATGTAAATCCATGGCTAATTCATATCAATGTATAACAAAAACTACTGTAATGATGTAAAGTAATTAGCCTCCAACTAATAAAAATTAAAAAAAAAATAAAATAAAATAAAATGAAACTTGTTTTCCAGTTTTCCGCTGAAACAGAAAGGCACTTAAGGGGACACCTGTCAATAGTCAACAGAAGAATAAAACTCACAGAATATGTCAACATTAAAAGACAGCATGGACTCATTTGAAAACTGATTCTCTCATCCGCAGAAAGTATCTTGAGACTGAGATGAAAAAATTTTTTTGTGGCTCATAATATTTCTGGGCAGCAGATGCTTTCTCAAAAACAGATTTTACTTTTAAAAATATCAAATATAATTAACACCTTCAACATACAACGAAATCTTTGCTTCCAGATGCATTTCAAGGTGTTGAAGTGAATTTGTGCAGTCCTCTATGGCTGAGTTTTCACTGACTTACTGATTGTTCTGCCATCTTTATGTGGCAAGTTTGAAGAACTGAGAGCTGGAGCAGGACATTTAAACTTAACCATATCTGAAGGATGCTTGTTAAACCAGGTGCATTTGGGGAAAGGTCTTTTGACCTATTCCTGGTTAACCTGGTATAAATAAGTATATTGAGAACTAGGTGCTCTTCTGTTTATTACAGAAACACCTTGCCAGAAACACAGGTTAGGTAAATTCGGGACAAGAATCCTGAACACTGTGTCAGGGTTGATAATGGGCAGACTTTTAAACACATTTAAGATTAAAATTGGTTTAATGATTAATCTAAAAGAGAACAAAATGAAAAGAACTGAATGTTTTTAAAAAAAAAAAAAACAAAAATTTTCAACATCCATACTCAAAATAAGAAATAATGGGAGTGTCTGCTGTCTTTAGTGAAAGTGAAGAAAGCAGGGCCTTCCCAGGTGGCGTTAGTGGTAAAGAACTCACCTGCCAGTGCAGGAGACTTGAGAGAGGAGGGTTCAGTCCCTGCTTGGGTCTGGAAGATCTGCTGGAAGAGGACAAGGCAGCCCACTCCAGTATTCTTGTCCAGAGAATCTCATGGACAGAGGAGCCTGGAGGGCCACAGTCCATAGGGTTGCAGAGAGTTAGTCATGATTGAAGTGACTTAGCACGGCACAAGGAAAGCAGGAAGCAGAGTCAGCTTGTACTGTCGATTTTTCTCAACAAAATATCCATGCCACCACACCATGGCTGCTGAGAAGCACACAGGCACACACATACACAGTCATCTTTTCAAATGCTACGAATTATACATTTGCAAGAGTTTTTATTGCTTATTTGCACTAATACCAAATCCAACAGTATAGTTTTAAGAAGTGACCACTTTATTGCAAATTTTTATTCCAGAAGTAATGCTGGCACAGCTAAAGCCAAAATTTGATTTCAGCTTATGGGTGTAGAAAAGCATCTTTGTACACAGGTAACTTGCAATATTGTGTTTGCCAAAATCAGGCAAATATTTAAGTGTTTCAGATGCACTATCTGAATGGTAATTAATGTTATTTTCCCATGAATTAGTGAGAAAAGTATATATGGATAGTTATGCATATAATACATGATTCACTATGAAATGTGAGCTCATCATTTTCAGGATAGTAGGACATAATGAAGTATGCACTATCTCTTGGCTGTGAGAGTATAATATTGTTTTGAGAGACGTCATCTATAACACGGCACCTTTCTAACTGAAGCATCCCTTTAGATGCTAAACCCTGCTCAGGAGAAGAGTCTAAAAAGCTCTTAGGCCTTTTTATATTAGCTTTTGCACTCAAAAGGAACATAACCAATAGATTCCAAGTTTCGCAGTCTCAGACCAGAAGGGACTTCTCAAATAATTCCCGAGCCCTTTGTTTTATGGGCTAATTTGTCCAGTGCCTTCTCAGAACGGGAGGAGGACTCAAATCCAGTGCTGTGATGTCCATCATACATAGCGCTCTCACACTGGTCAGAGAGGACTCTGTGCAGAGATAGAACCTCTTGTTTCTGCTTCTTAACTTTCCGTGCTTTTAAATTCCTTGGCCTCCTGGGCCTTGAACTGCTGCTTTTTCTGATCTGCAAGACCGCCTCTAGCTCGAGGGCTCTACCTTGATCTACTTCCTGCTTACACTTTTGCTACCTGTCAGATGGGTCCTACCAGACTTTTGAACCAGTGCCCCCTCTGTCTCAGATGCCTGCTAGACAACTCAGTCCTTCTAGAAGCCAAAGAGCCAGGCTTGGCCCTTGTCTACCCCCTTCTCCCTGGCTGTTCCTCACTTTGCAGCTTATAGAAGTTATTCATTTCAAAAGCTAGGAGAGTTACAATTTACCTGTCAGTAAACAGAAGATGGTTTATCAACAGACTTTACCTTAATCACTACAAATGTTTACCTCCTGCTTTCCAGAATGCAAAGAAAATCTTGGAAATGTCAAAATATCTCACAAACATTTGCAAAACAGATCCTTGTTCATTGGGAAAAGAAACAATTGTATTCGTTGTCTCTGACACAAGGAAAGTATTCCGAGAGAAACATACAGATAGATGTACACACTTACATGGAAATGAGATATGTTAATTAAAAATTGCAGTGGGCACTTTATTAAAAATTTATTTTACAATCTAGCCATTCAAAATATCTTGACATTAACAAATACACCAGCTTGACTATTGGAATTATAAGTGATTTATCTCGAGAAGATTATATTTGTAGCTGGATGCAAATATTTTTGACAAACATTTATATCAAAATTACTTGTTTTGTTAAGAAGTATTTTTATTTCTCTATTTTTATCCCTGGAAAAAAATTAAAACAAGTATCTCTGTGTTCATTTTATGGGCGAGATTGGCCCCACTTAGTGTATTTCCCATGTTTGTCTGAATTACAGCTGTTTATCTTGCAACTTTCTTTAAGATAAATTAAATGCAAATGTAACTCTGTGAATCATGGGAATACCTGCCAGACTCCTTATTAATACCTTCGCTTAAAACCCCGGTGCCAGGGAGTCATTAATTTGCTAAAAGAAAAGTGCTAAAGCAGCTCTTTGCCCACAAACAATTCCGAGATGGCTGCCCAATTAGTCAGTAGCATTCTGATCCTCCTTTCAGGCCCTGTGGCCCTCTGAGGACACAAGAAGGCTCCAATGATAACCTGGCAACCTAGGTAGAAACCCAGCCAAGTGAGAGCGTTTGAAGCTGCAGTTTGGCTGCCATCGTGTCGGCGAAAAGAAAGAATTCAGGCACCATGTCATCCAGTACAAAGGATAAAAACGGATTCAACCGGAAATTCAATGTGGCACCACATATGGGATACATGAGTGCGGTTATACAACAGGCCACATATTTTTTTTGAACAGTCTCCTCCATGTGATGCCGAGGACATGTGTAAGCATCATAACGTCTCTAGGAATCTGTATTTAATTTGAGTTGGGGTGGTGGCAGGGATTGGAGATCTGAAGCCGCCACAGGTTTGTGGCAGATGGCTCTGTGTCAGCTATGACAAGCAGCCAGGCTCAGCTTCCTCTGCAGATTTTCTTTTCTCTCTGATCAGGTAAATATGGGCACACTCTGGAAAGTTCTACAGATTCTGCCTTAGGCTGCAAGTTTGTGACTTAGCCCCATCTGTCACAAATCTTCCCTAGGTTCTGCTGTAAGCAGAGACCTGAATTTACCATGTAGGGCTGCCCAAGAAAAAGGAGCCATTTCACCCTGTAAGGGGGAGGGAGAGAAGAGAAAGCAATGAAGAAGCATTAACGACCCGAAAGACTAAAGCATGCTGAAAATTCATATTGCAAATTTGCATAACTTACGTCAATTAGATTTCAAAAAGCCACCAAGTAAATGGTTCTCAAGTTTCATCACCTCAGGAAATCCCAGTTTCTGATTGGCTTGAAGTGTAACAATATTTTCAACCATTGTGGAAAGCTGCCCCCCACAACCCCACTTTTTTTTTGCAAATGGGTATATTCTACTGCACACAAATTTCCTGGTTTATGTTATGGATGACAGCTATTACAAGTTTATCATCCAACTTTTAACTTTTCTAAACATAAGATAGACAACACTCTTAATACATGTTTTTTTGTGAATGTGAATTTTACTTTTAAGTGGTGAAGGCACAAGAGAAATGCCATTACTATTACGTGGAATTTATAAAGCACTTCAAGTTTACAAACGGGTTTATATTCATTATTTCATTATAGCAGGACCTCAGGGGGAAAATGCTATTAAGAATTAAGAAAAAAAGAATTCTTCCAAGTTTATAGATGAATCATATAGAGGCCAAGAAGTTCACCTAGAGCCAGGCTACAAATTAGTAGCAGAGAAAGAGAAGCAGCCAAAACCTCTAACTGATCTTAATCACCCTGAGTATATCTATTGTGCTAAAGATTTTTTGCTTGCATTTTACTTAAACAAATCAAAGGAAAACCAAGCCAAACAAAATCAAGGAAAGAAGTTAAGAAAGAGAGGGAAGAGTAACAGGGAGGGAGGGAGAGAGATTGAGACGGATCATTTGCCTTAGATTGTGCTGGTGCAGTTGAGAGGTTTTTGAAGTTCTAAAAATGTCATGAGCTTTTAAGTTTTCATTTTTTAAGGAAAAAGTAATGACTTTGGAGGTGTGTTAATACTAGTGAGCACCACCTTATTCACATCTAGAGTATAAGCTCAAATAAAAAGGGGACTATAAAGTGACCAGTCTCTTGAAGGAAACTTAAAGTGGCTTGGCTGTGGTTCGGGGAGATATAACCTGACATAATTAAGACAACCGCAAATGGCTTTTCTGGGCTCTGAGTCTGAACTGTAAGCTTAATCACTCTTTGGAATCACTTTTAGGCAGAAATCTGAAAATTATCCTCTCCTCCAAATAACAGCAGGTTATAAAGGTTTCTGGAATGTGAAAGAACTTGAAGAGGGGAACAAAATAAAAATCAGCTGCTATCATCTGAAAAAACTTAAACTACAGTTTACCCTCGTAAAGCAAAGGAAGGATGGCATCTCTCTCTCTTTTTTTTAACACAGAATATCACTCAATTTATAAATAAAAATAAATGAAAAATCGGGTGGGAATGAAAACCTACTGTTAGTCCTGGTAGTATATATTTTATACAACTACCCCATTTGTACTTTTGTGCTATTTTCAATACTGGTAACAAGGGGGTGAACAGAAATTTTCCTCTAAAGCATTTTAAAATCTAATGATCAAAGGCTTTCTAAAAGCATAAAGTACTGATCTCAAATAATTGTTGGGAATTTTCAGTAAGTAAATTCCCATTGTCAAAATGAGACCAAAAAAAATATAACTTCCCGGTATGAGACTTACTTGGGTTGTAAAAGGAAGCACTATGTTACTGTTAGAAGTTAATCCTTGGCTGATTACTTCATGATTATTTCTAGAATCTTGTGTTCAAGTCTCATAAAAGAGCTCCCTATTACAGATGAAGTGAAACCTTCTTTATCTCTGTGGCAAGTGTGTGGCTGCTGGGTGTAACCTACTTAGAAAGGGACGTGTCCTGTAAGTACAAGAAGCCTGCAGTCCAGTGGCTGAGCCTAGTGGCAAACTTTTTAAGAAATGGCTTCAGATTTTTTAAAAATTCAGAACAGGGTTTTAAGTTTTAAAAATAATTAAGAAATGTGATTTCTGCATGCACTTCTCTAAATATCTTAAGTAAAATGTCTGTGTGAGAGAGAGAAGGAGCACACTTGCATACGCACGAGGAATTTAAACATTTCAAGTCTGAAACCATTTCAGGTGAGAAGTCATGGGCATGGAGTTTTGCAGCAGAGAGAGTCACTTTAAGAAAAAAAAGGTATCAAATTCTGTTTCTGCTTTGCAGTTACTAGCATTCTGTTTCAAATCCTGCTTCAAGTTGTAGCCCCCAAACTCTCACTCATATTGAAAGTATAATGTCTCATGTGAGAAAAAAGCCAAGTGTTAGTAGCCTTATCCTAGTCATTAAATTTCTAAGTGTGAATCCATATGAAAAATCTTATCCTAACGTGAACTCTACATGATAAGTAGTTGAGATGATTTTAAAATGTAAACTTTTAACAACAGAAAAAAAGAGTAAGGTGTAAAAATATAAAAGGAGCAAATTAAAGAATTCAGTGACTTTCTATCCTTTTAGATCTTAGAAGCATATGGTTTTAAAAGCAAAACAGCACTGTCCAATGGAATAAATTTAAAAAGAAAACCTCAATACTCTCTGTATAATATACACAAAAGTCTCTTCTATTGCCTAAGAAAAGTACAAAGCTGCCTTGGGGAAAATAATTCTCTGATATTTAGTGAGGGCAAATGTTACCTGAAATGTGAATATTTATAAAACATAAGGTAAAAAAAAAATAGTGTAATGTATTAAATCTTGATGATAAAGTTATAGCTGGCATTCCTTTTCTGTTTTAGCTCTAAATCTTATTACAACAACCCAACTAGATCTGTGGTCCTTGTGATTTTTATCAGTTTGTCCTGGCACTGCATTATAAAGCTCTTGATTATTTCTAATTCCTGGGCTAACTTATTCATTTTTGAGATTAATTTTTGGATACAATGTCATCAAGATCTATGAATGAGGATATATATCAATGTGTATAATAGATTTATAAGAAAAAAATCCATGTTAAAAAGTACATAAAATGAATAATATATAGAAATTCTTATAAATACTTATGCATGAAACACTAATTTCTTAAACTGAGTTGGACCATTTTAGGATGCATGGACTAGTAATATATGTAAACCATAGTAACATGAACAAACATTTAAGGTATATACTATTTTTTAAGCTATAGGAAGAACAATTTGGTATATTAATAGTGTACCACTAAGTTGACATTCCTTCAGAGTTTTTCCAGAAGCTCTTGGTAAAAGAAATAATTAGAGCTATGTTATGGCAATAGCCATATTAAAATATTTCAGTTGGAGATGTGTTTTTTATTGTAACTCTAAGCAACCTGTTGCAGTAACTTTTGAAATGATTAAAGATTTGCAGATCCAAAATAACAGGAATGACAATGCCTACCTGGAAGCAAAGTTAAAAATGGATAAATTCTGATGTTGGAAATACAATTAAAAATGCTTCACCATTCTCACCATGAGATAAAAACATTTTTTCTCCCGTTTTTTTTTTGGTACCTCTGTGAGATGATGGGTGATAACTAAAACTTGTGGTGGTAATCATTAATCATTTGAGAACATACATCCATCACTATGCTGCACACCTCACACATATACAGTGCAGTAAGTCAATTATATCTCAATAAAACTGAAAACAAAAAGTCCAAAAATTCACCAGAAGGAAAAAAAAAATAATCAGATGGTAAACTCACTAAAAAATAGCTTTGTGTCATATGTAGAAGATGAACCTATTTGTATTAATACATATTATTCTATTTCTTCAATTTCATAATCTGTATATTTTGACAGTCTGTTATGTGGGAAACTACTAAATTAACATTTTACCCAAACAAGACCATGACTGAACTTTCAAAATGAGGAAATCTGATGTAAACCTTGGAAGACTTTTCTCTTTGAAGCTTCCTACGAATACGATACAATCGTATTGACTGAAGGAGTAATACTGAAGCCTGGAATTGTTCAGTCAGCATTTTAAACTATTATGAGCTACCTTCTGAACCATTGCCAAGTTAATAGACAATGAAAGATAATGAGCTTGAAATTGGGTGTTAAATTGCATTTTTGGTTCTCTCCCTTTTTCTTGAAGTTTAACTGTTTCCTGCAGAAACAAAGTCATGTTTTGATGTATCACTATGTAAATATGTATGTATCTGAGGCCATGATAAGGGAAAGGAGAGGAAAAAAGGCATCGGGCTGTATTTCATGTAGAAAGGATATATATTAACATAGGAAAATTAAAATATGCTGGATTATAAAACTGCTAGCTTGTAAAGTATACTAAATTTATGTAAAATGAAGATGCTACATTCAAAGAATATAAAAAGGTATATTACTCATGGCCTAGAGCCACCTTCACAACTCGTAAAGCAGATTTATCCCAGTTCAATTACTTGGACTTTTAGGAGAGTCTCTCTGTTGTTATTCCAACAATGTAAAATTCTTCATTCAAACAAGGAAAAAAAAAAATGACGAATGAAGGGACTGAATGATGATGCTATTTAAACTCTTTTCCTTTTGCCTCTGTCATTCAGAGAGGAGACTGACAGTTGAATTCTAAACTAACTGAGGGTTTTTATGTAATTTTACTGAACTAGACAAAGGAAACATTTGATTCTCAAAATCATCTTTAAAGTATTTAAAAAATGAACACCAAATTTCACAAATGTCATTCACCTGAATTTTTGAGGACTGAAGATTTCATTACGATGGGAAGAAAGGCTTATCCTCATTAGTATAATTGTAGAATCTTTCCTTTTACTTCCTTTTAAACTAATGAGTTACATTAATCCAGGTTCATTTTTATAAGCCTCTTGGGGCTAAATGTAAAGGACAGTCATCTTAGAAAACAATAAATTAAAAAAAAAGCATGTACCATGCATTAAGTGCACGTATTTCATAAGACCTAGGTTAATACAACTGGCATCTAGTTTAATTAATCCTTGTTAGTGTAACAACTAATATCCCTCCCTAGCATGTTTCCTTTAAACATTAGTATGTTAATTAAATGTTTTTTTTTTTTAGATTTTTCTTTGTACTTCAATATGGTATTTATACCATGTAAATCTCTTCTCAATAACTACCTTATAGAGATGTTTTCTTGTAATATCTGGTCTCTTGCAGAAATTCTGGAGCCTTTTTGAAAGCTGTTCAGGTGTAGAATACAGATATTCAGCTGCAGGAAAAACAGATACATTTTTAATGAAACAAAAACCTCAAAGCACACACCCGATATTAGTCACTTTACTAATTAAAAATGCATATTGCTCTGTGCCGCCTCGTGTTTTACATTATTTAAGCATGATTTTATAAGGTTACCTCAGCTCACAAGGATGTTTAATGCTAAATAAGACTGTGTAGTTGTGCTGTTTAGACATCTCCTTTGGGTGATTAAAATACATTATTCTAATGTAACACAATGCATATGTGATATATTTAGTGATGAGAATTTTTTCAAAGAACAAGTATGATAGCCGTATGTACTCTGTACAACAGTTGCATATTATTAACTAGTCAATTGTTGAAATAATTTGGTGTGACTTTCAGTCCTCAATTTTTCTCTGTGTATATCATTAAAAAATAAAAATCTGTAAGCAATTGCAGCAATGCTGACCTGCTTATAAAAATCCATCATTATGGGATGTGTATGCTAACAATGAAGAATGCTATTTGAAAACTTGCTTTTTTGTTATCTTAAAAGAACAGATGGTAAATATAAGCTTACTCTAATGTATTAAAACACATAAAATTTTCCTTAACACTAACATGTTGACTTGCCAAATAAACAATTGCTCCTGCCTAAGTTTATTTTCAAACTTTCTAATTCAGCATGAATCATGTAGTAAATTTCAACAAAGACAAAAGTACATTAAAGCAGCTACCTGGAAATATTTCGGGATAAACCAAATCTTTGGGACAAAGCGGGTAACACCCACAATACACAGCTTCCAACCTAGAGAAAATTTAGAAAGAGGATAAAAATATATTAAAAAGACATTACCGTTATAGCTAGAAAGTGGTTTTGTTTGCTAAGTTAACAGTATGAGCCCAGAGTTAGCTGGGATGAAAAAAACATGGTCGGCAGTGCAATCCTAAAAGCCAAAGTTGCTCTTTTAAAAGATTTTATTGATCATATATGAATTTCATAGAACAGAACCAACAGCATATGTTTTGTTCACTGAATTAATCAAAGCGCAGCTCTGCATTTTTTTTGTTGTTTTTAAAATACTGTTTAACACATTTTATAATCAGCAGATAAACACATGTAACAACATGGTAAAGTATGGACAGCTTTTCTTAATAATGCTGCAAAGCCCCAGAATGTTCATTTTTCAAAATGTTTAAATAAAACAGCAAATACTTAACTTTAACACTCTAGACGTAGAAATCATCGAGGCACTTTTAAAAACATTGGAAAAAAAATTTACAATCTGTTGTGATGGGTCATTTTCATTTTAAGTTAAAGCTTCAAAATTGTTTGTTATTAGGCAGGATGTAAAACTATTTCCCTGTTTTACTGAAAAACTCTCATTAAGATTACCTTAATGAGTATTTTGCTTTCTTGACTGGAAAGTCAGCTCAGTTTCCATTTTATCCAAAAAAGAATACTCTTATTATTAAACAAAGAAACAAGAAAGTTTCACTCTGTGAGAGGATTTCCCTAAGGACCAACTATAGGAAGTTTTTCTTCATGTCCTAGCGGTAAGGGTTAAGTAGAAGAAAGGTATTGCTCTTCAGTGATTGTGTTAGTCCTGCATAATGGCTATTGATCTGACATATAATAAACCTTAAAGATACCACTGTAATTTCTGTTGGCTAGGAATTATGCAGTGAAATTCAAAACACTCTTTAAAATATGTTTATTTTATGAGAAACTTTGAATTGCATCCAAAATGTTGACCAAAGGCGGAATTTTATTTTGAACTGCAGATTTTTTTCAACCCAAGAATAGTTTGAAGTTATGTCAATGTTTACCTTGTTTATTTACAGTGACAAAGTACATGCAATTTAAGCTGTTTTTAAGTGGGTGATGTTTTCCCTATTTTATAACTGAAATTAGTTTAAATGAAAAGTATTTACTTTGAGCTGCAAAGTTTGGAAAAATACTGTGTTCAAAGTTCTGCTTGAGAACTGCGAGCAGTTTTAAGATAACACAGTGGAAAGGGATAGGTTCTAGTTACTAACGATTAATTTCAAAACCCAAACTAACATCTAATATTTATTTTCTTTACATACGTAGGTTATGTGTAGAAATTCTTCTCGTAAGCACAGCTATAAACTGCACTGTGACTGCATTATAAAACATTCACAAAAGTTTTGAGCACATAAACTGGGGATATTCTTTATGAACCAAAAGAAAATATGCACTTTATCTGAAGACACTCAGTTTTAAAATGCTGTGCCAATCGAAAAGCAAATACATATGAACATTCTCTTATAATTACATAAAATCAAAAGAGTGAAGTCACAGGCATTTCAGAAAGTGCACATGTTATCTGCTTTTTAATAATGGATTTGAATTAGAGTGTTCTGTTCCCCGAAAGAAAACTGCAGGCCAAGTTACATTTTGAGTCATCATATGAGCATGTACTCTGCCATTTCCAAAAAACCGCTGCTAATTAAAATACAGTGAGAGAGGAATGACATTATTTGATTTAGGAAGAAAAAATTTTCAAACTTAGGTTCCACCTTTTGTTTGTAAATTACCTTATTCATGGTTTTATTTCATCAAGAATAAATACAACAACTACTTTTGGGTATAATTTTGACTTCTAAAATATTATACCTTATTATACACGTTATTTATATCAGGACTGTGTATTAAAATATATTAAATTTGTCACAATATTTTAAAAGAAATTTATAAAATTCCTTCTCATAAGTTTCCCATATTTTGCTATTTTGAAGAAAATTATCATCTCATGATAATAATACAATTATTCATCATTTCAATTCTTATGCACTACCAGTTAAATAATAAATAGGGTTCCAATTGATCTATTGTTAAAATGACTAGCAAATGACCTTTTTATT
Source organism: Odocoileus virginianus (assembly GCF_023699985.2). Taxonomy (NCBI): domain Eukaryota; kingdom Metazoa; phylum Chordata; class Mammalia; order Artiodactyla; family Cervidae; genus Odocoileus; species Odocoileus virginianus. Next base: position 43,332,879 of record NC_069686.1, on the reverse strand, counting down.
CCAATTAACAAATCATCTGCTAAATCTATGAATCTTAATATTCAGATCTATTCACTTCAATTCATACAATTTATCTGCAAATAGTTGTTGGGCTTTTGATTCTAAATATAATTAGCTGATAATTTTGCTTGGCTGAATTACTTTTCTGGAGGGCCTGCAAAGGCTCTCAGTCCCATTATCTAGCAATAATGAATCTGATAGGTGAAATTTTTTACTGTAATGAGGATGAGACACAGTTGTGACACCTGAGTCTACTAATAACAGAAGACTGCTAATTATCGACAGCACTTTTTTGTGTGATGCAAGGAGAAAAAAAATCCCTCATTATTAAAAAATAAAAAGTTACAATTATAAGTGACACCGGAGGAGAGTAAATAAAATGGAGTGATTAAAACATTGCTGCTTTAAGGGTGTTTTTAATTAAGTGGAAATGCTAATGTTGTCATACTTAGCAGATGGGATTAAAATTAGTTATTGTAAGTAACTCATATTTTATGTTATGGTTTCCACAGCATGTCTACAAGATCTAAGAAAGTGATACATTCCATAAGACATTTTAAAAATGAAATTCTCATACTCTTTACAACTCATAATAATGAACATCATGAATAAACTATTGAAAAAAATCCTGCCAAGGATTTTACCATAGTGACTTAACTAGCAAGGAATGTAGCCATAATGTACTGGACTGCTAGAGTCTCACTGATGGTGTGTCTTTTGCTTTGCTGATTGTTGCATTCCCTATTTCATTCACACTCAACAAAAACAAAAGTTTGGTACGTGGGCATGTAGCCAACATCAAATGTGGTGTCAAGAAGGTAGGGCCTGGATACAAGGAAAGATCATGACCACCCACTAAGGTGATGTTCTAAACTAAAACAGAGGATGCCTCATGTAACTGCAGATAAAAACCTAATTGCACACTTTCCCCTACTTTATTTGTGTAAAATTTTCCATCTGCTACATCTAAAGATGTCTAAACTGTTAGTATCAAACCTGCATTCAGCTGCCAGCTGTGCACATTAAGGACGGCAAACACTAAGTAAATGAGCCAGCGTGAAGCCGAGTGGTAGTGGTCCATCTGCCCAGGGCTGCGGGGACGGAGCCGGTACCTGGGCCTTCTCAGAGCCTGTCTCTGCTTCTGAATAAGAAAGAGAATTAGCCCCCATTTCTAAGTGTCTCCATTTACAATAACTGATGAATCTGCATTTTTCTGGAGAACTTCTAAATATCTGGTGAATATGCTTCTAGAGCAAGTTAATGGAATTCATCTCTTCTTGAAGGTTCTTTCAACAAATTTTAAGAAAGACCATTTAGAAATTCTCTTTAATAGGTTGGCCAACAATCATAAAGTTTCTAAAGAATTCTTGGTGCTATTTTGAAGGAGACTTTTAAGTAATTCTTGAGGAGATTTGTCCCTAAAGCTTATGGATAAGTCAAATGACTCTGACTGTGACTCATGTTTTAAAA